>NC_057814.1:534373529-534375740 GCF_018294505.1 Triticum aestivum
CAATGAGATGAATTTTTCTGGAGCTGTAACTTGGTGAGGTGACCACTCAATGCACCCAGAGGCTGCCTGATTTTACTTGGAATTTTTGGAGAAGGTTTTGAATGAATTTCACCAAATTTGACAAATCTGGTCCAAACTTGCAGCAGGTGTAGTTTGAAAATTTTGAACTGAAGACCAGTGGATCTTCATGGTTCTTGGTTGAGGGTTCAAAGGACTAGGAGGGGAAAAAGGTTTGGGGGCAAAAATCAAAACAGAAAATGGAGTTCCTTTGCAAATCTCCACGTGCTAGGAAAGAAGACAGAAATTTATTTGAATAGAATATAAATGGAAATAATCACATGGGGAGGTTCAACTTGCTGGATTTGATGCAAATCATGATCCAAAGGTGAGGAAAGGGTTAGGAGAGGGGATTTGCACTAAGGCCATGGCAAGAAGGAATTGTTGAAAGTGGCAAAGGATTTTCCAAAAGCCATAGTGCAAATTTCAAGGAGATTTTCAAAAGTCATTTCCCAAGTGAAAATATTTTGTCTTGAGTCCAAGTGAAAAGCAAGAACCTCCAAGACCAAAGACAGATCTGGGTTGAATCCAAATAAACTTTTGCCATAAAGAAAAATATTTGAGAGTGAGAGTTCTCTTGAAGAAAAATTTAAATCACTCCCCTCAAGTCAAATAAAATCATTTGAAAAATCCAAATAAAAACTTGGGTGTCACAACACCTACCCCCTTAGGAAAAATCTCGTCCTCGAGATTTCTGCTGATCCTCAAATAGATACGGATGCTCTGCCCGAAGGAAATCTTCCCTTTCCCATGTAGCTTCATCCTCAGTGTGGTTGCTCCACTGAACCCTGAAAAACTTTGTCGTTTTCTGACGGGTCCTCCGTTCAGACTCTTCTAAAATCTCTACTGGCCTCTCTCTGTAGGTGAGATCTGGTTGCATATCAATGTCCTCATGAGGTACATGCTTTTTTGGGTTGCTCACACATTTTCTTAACTGTGAGACGTGGAACACGTCATGGACGTCTGACAGCTCCTTGGGGAGGTCTAGTTGGTAGGCTACCGTGCCTCTTCGTGCCTTTACACAAAATGGTCCAATGAATCTTGGGGCTAGCTTCCCCTTTATTTTGAACCGTTGTAGACCCCTCATAGGAGATACTCGGAGGTATACGGAATCACCGGGTTCAAAGCTGACCTCACGATGCTTCTGATCATAGTAGCTCTTTTGTCGGCTCTGTGCTGTCTTGAGTCTGTCCCTGATCTGCTTAACTTTCTCCTCGGCCTCTTTAAGCATGTCTGGGCCGAAGATACGGCTGTCACCTGTTTCTGACCAATTTAGTGGGGTACGACACCTTCGTCCGTACAACGCTTCAAAGGGTGCCATTTGCAAGCTGGCTTGGTAACTATTGTTGTAAGCAAATTCGGCATACGGCAAACTCTCTTCCCAGCTGGATCCATAGGTGAGCACACAAGCTCTTAGCATATCTTCTAGGATTTGGTTTACACGCTCCGTTTGTCCATCAGTCTGAGGGTGGTATGCTGTACTGAAGGCTAGTTGTGTGCCCAGAGCTTGTTGTAGGTGATCCCAAAATTTGGAGACGAATTGGGTGCCTCGGTCTAATATTATAGTCTTTGGGACTCCGTGCAAACAAACTATACGGGAGAGATAAAGTTTTGCCAGTCTTTGTGTGGAGTAGGTAGTCTTCACGGGAATGAAATGAGCAACTTTGGTTAGTCGGTCTATGATGACCCATATGGCGTCATTCCCACGCTGTGATCGGGGTAGTCCGACGATGAAATCCATTCCTATTTCATCCCATTTCCAATCCGGTATTCTGTTTGGTTGGAGTAGCCCTGCTGGCTTTTGATGCTCGGCCTTGATGCGCTGACATGAATCGCAACATGCAATAAATGTGGCTATATCTCTTTTCATACCGTGCCACCAAAATCTTTCCTGAATGTCCTTGTACATTTTGGTTCCTCCAGGATGGATCGAGTATGGAGCGGTGTGGCTTTCCGTCAAGATCTGTTGCTTGAGTTCCTCAATGTTAGGTACGCAAAGTCTGTCTCGGTACCATAATGTTCCTTCACTGTCGGTGACGAACTCTGAAGTCTTACTAAGATTCATTTTCTTCTTTATGCCTTCGATGCTGGGATGTCCCTGTTGAGCCTTCTTAATTTGTTCCACCAGGGTGGGTTGTATCTCCAGGTTCGATA
>NC_057814.1:534375901-534378705 GCF_018294505.1 Triticum aestivum
TTAACGTCGGAGAAAGTCGGATGACGCAAGGCTGGTATGCTACAACAGTACCACCTTGCTGCCCTTCATGTCACCACATGATTAGGCCATCTCTCATCAGAGATCATCGCGACTTTGGAACAACCGGGTCGTTGCCTTACAAGCAACGAGGTATTTACCGACACTCATATGCCGCGCACAAACTCTCACGTGAACATGTAAAACACCTGTCATATCAAATGTTCAAAACATGCTTGCCTGGTTCGGAGAAGTCGGAGTCTAGCTCGGCGAGGTTCGCGGCTCCTTCACCTCTCCCGGAACCTACGGCAATCACGAAACGGGTACTAACGTGAAAACCAACACTTGCACAGAAACTTTTCCAAATATTTTTAAATAAATCCCATAAAAAACTAGACAAAATTTGAAGATTGTCAGAAAAAGAATCACTCAAAAATACCTTTTTATTAAAGTTATAAAGGTTTCTGTCCAGGGACTTATATGTAATGAAACAGAAAAGTTCCAGGGTTTTAACTGAGAAAACAGAAAACGCTTCGGTTGGGAATGCGCAAGCGCAAAGGAGAAAACGTATTTGCCCGAAGGGCCAACAGAAAACGGTTCGAAGGAGAATAGAATAGAGGCTGACAGGCGGGGTCCACCTGTCAGGTTTAAAAAAGCTCGCCGGCGCCCGAAGACTGCGGTGGACGCCGGCGTCGAACCACGGCGAGTTAGGAGAAACGGAGGGTACCAAGATCTTCAGCGTCTTCTTCCGCGTCGGTGGGTGGTGGACTCGTCCAACGGGGAGCACCACGTCGAAGGCGACACTATCTCCGGCGGATGGCGGCTCGGGTGAGGATGGGGAACTCCGGTGGAGGGCTGCAAACTACGAATTGAGGCGCGGGTCAGAACGAGGGATGCAAGGTGAAGCTACTGGCAAGAGAATGGGGGCGGAGGAGCACACACGGGGGCGAATCGGGCTGGATCCCGTGGCGGGTCGCGGCGGCCGGAGTCGAGGAAGGAGACCTCCTCGGGGCTCTTCCAGTGGCTAGGCTTGCTCTAGGGGGAGTGCAGGGCTGGTGGGTGCTCGAGTTGAAGTTCGGGGCCTCTATTTATAGGCAGATCGACGGGGTGGCCCTGAACGGAGAATCTCCGGCGAGCGATTACGGCGGAGCAGTGGATTGGCAGGTGGTTTGAGCGGCCAGGCAGCATCAGTGGAGGTTACTGGAGTCGTTTCACAGCTAAACGGAGTCGGTCTTGGCGTAGTGGCGTCGGTCCACGGTGAGGTGATCGCACGGGCTCAATGGCGGCAGAGAGCACGCTCCGCGCCCTGCGGTTCACGACGAGAGCGGCAGCGCGTTCGGGGGAGTGGAAGGCCACGCGGCGAGCTCCGGTGGTTTGGGCGGCGCTGGGTGGCGTCGTCGGCGCCGTGTCTCCCGTTGGCGTCCGCAAAGCCGCCGCCGGCGTCGGTCACGGGGCGGCGCACCTTCTGCTGCTCGTCGCCGACGCCCGCAAGGCGCCAGGCGTTCGTGCGGTGCAGGAACAAGAGGGCGGGGACGAGGAGCAAGGCGACGCGGTGGTACTGGCGAGATCGATGTCCTTCTCTGAAGAAAACGACAGCAAGCCACTGACTGAATCTCTGAATTTTTCTGAACTTGATACAGACAGTGCACTGCAGGTGTTCGACAGGAGGATTTTGCAATGAGATGAATTTTTCTGGAGCTGTAACTTGGTGAGGTGACCACTCAATGCACCCAGAGGCTGCCTGATTTTACTTGGAATTTTTGGAGAAGGTTTTGAATGAATTTCACCAAATTTGACAAATCTGGTCCAAACTTGCAGCAGGTGTAGTTTGAAAATTTTGAACTGAAGACCAGTGGATCTTCATGGTTCTTGGTTGAGGGTTCAAAGGACTAGGAGGGGAAAAAGGTTTGGGGGCAAAAATCAAAACAGAAAATGGAGTTCCTTTGCAAATCTCCACGTGCTAGGAAAGAAGACAGAAATTTATTTGAATAGAATATAAATGGAAATAATCACATGGGGAGGTTCAACTTGCTGGATTTGATGCAAATCATGATCCAAAGGTGAGGAAAGGGTTAGGAGAGGGGATTTGCACTAAGGCCATGGCAAGAAGGAATTGTTGAAAGTGGCAAAGGATTTTCCAAAAGCCATAGTGCAAATTTCAAGGAGATTTTCAAAAGTCATTTCCCAAGTGAAAATATTTTGTCTTGAGTCCAAGTGAAAAGCAAGAACCTCCAAGACCAAAGACAGATCTGGGTTGAATCCAAATAAACTTTTGCCATAAAGAAAAATATTTGAGAGTGAGAGTTCTCTTGAAGAAAAATTTAAATCACTCCCCTCAAGTCAAATAAAATCATTTGAAAAATCCAAATAAAAACTTGGGTGTCACAACACCTACCCCCTTAGGAAAAATCTCGTCCTCGAGATTTCTGCTGATCCTCAAATAGATACGGATGCTCTGCCCGAAGGAAATCTTCCCTTTCCCATGTAGCTTCATCCTCAGTGTGGTTGCTCCACTGAACCCTGAAAAACTTTGTCGTTTTCTGACGGGTCCTCCGTTCAGACTCTTCTAAAATCTCTACTGGCCTCTCTCTGTAGGTGAGATCTGGTTGCATATCAATGTCCTCATGAGGTACATGCTTTTTTGGGTTGCTCACACATTTTCTTAACTGTGAGACGTGGAACACGTCATGGACGTCTGACAGCTCCTTGGGGAGGTCTAGTTGGTAGGCTACCGTGCCTCTTCGTGCCTTTACACAAAATGGTCCAATGAATCTTGGGGCTAGCTTCCCCTTTATTTTGAACCGTTG
>NC_057814.1:534378715-534380879 GCF_018294505.1 Triticum aestivum
TCCCTGATCTGCTTAACTTTCTCCTCGGCCTCTTTAAGCATGTCTGGGCCGAAGATACGGCTGTCACCTGTTTCTGACCAATTTAGTGGGGTACGACACCTTCGTCCGTACAACGCTTCAAAGGGTGCCATTTGCAAGCTGGCTTGGTAACTATTGTTGTAAGCAAATTCGGCATACGGCAAACTCTCTTCCCAGCTGGATCCATAGGTGAGCACACAAGCTCTTAGCATATCTTCTAGGATTTGGTTTACACGCTCCGTTTGTCCATCAGTCTGAGGGTGGTATGCTGTACTGAAGGCTAGTTGTGTGCCCAGAGCTTGTTGTAGGTGATCCCAAAATTTGGAGACGAATTGGGTGCCTCGGTCTAATATTATAGTCTTTGGGACTCCGTGCAAACAAACTATACGGGAGAGATAAAGTTTTGCCAGTCTTTGTGTGGAGTAGGTAGTCTTCACGGGAATGAAATGAGCAACTTTGGTTAGTCGGTCTATGATGACCCATATGGCGTCATTCCCACGCTGTGATCGGGGTAGTCCGACGATGAAATCCATTCCTATTTCATCCCATTTCCAATCCGGTATTCTGTTTGGTTGGAGTAGCCCTGCTGGCTTTTGATGCTCGGCCTTGATGCGCTGACATGAATCGCAACATGCAATAAATGTGGCTATATCTCTTTTCATACCGTGCCACCAAAATCTTTCCTGAATGTCCTTGTACATTTTGGTTCCTCCAGGATGGATCGAGTATGGAGCGGTGTGGCTTTCCGTCAAGATCTGTTGCTTGAGTTCCTCAATGTTAGGTACGCAAAGTCTGTCTCGGTACCATAATGTTCCTTCACTGTCGGTGACGAACTCTGAAGTCTTACTAAGATTCATTTTCTTCTTTATGCCTTCGATGCTGGGATGTCCCTGTTGAGCCTTCTTAATTTGTTCCACCAGGGTGGGTTGTATCTCCAGGTTCGATATGGTGCCCTTGGAGACTAACATCATGTTGAGCCTAGCGAACTCTCGCTGAAACTCAGGCCTCAAGTTTTGCGGACCGTCATTGTCCGGGCTGGGGTTTCGACTAAGGGCATCGGCCACTACATTAGCTTTCCCTGGATGGTAGTGAATACCGACGTCATAGTCCTTGACCAGTTCCAACCAGCGTCGTTGGTGTAAATTCAGCTCTGGCTGTGTGAAAATATGTTTGAGACTCTTATGGTCCGTATATATTTCACAGTGATTTCCCAACAAAAAGTGCCTCCACTCCTTGAGTGCATGTATGACTGCTGCTAGCTCCAAGTCATGTGTTGGGTAATTTTCCTCATGTTTTCGCAGCTGCCTGGAGGCATATGCGACAACCTTGCCATCATGCATTAGTACGCATCCGAGTCCTTTCCGGGATGCGTCACAATACACCTCAAAGCTCTTGTGTATGTCTGGCACAGTTAAGACCGGTGCGGTTGTCAGCTTCTTCTTGAGTTCTTGGAAGCTCTGCTCGCATGCTTCCGTCCATACAAATTTCTTGTCCTTCTTGAGTAACTGTGTTATAGGTTTTTCCACAGTGGAGAAACCTTCAATAAATCTTCTGTAATATCCGGCCATTCCCAGGAAACTCCGCACATCAGTAACATTGGCGGGTGGCTTCCAGTCCAGTATGGCCTTGACTTTTTTTGGGTCTACGGCCACGCCTTCTTGGTTCAGTATATGGCCCAAGAAGCCAACTTGTCTTAGCCAAAATTCGCACTTGCTAAATTTGGCGTACAACTGATGTTTCCTCAATTCTCCCAAAACAATTCTAAGGTGCTCAGCATGCTCTTCTGGTGTCCTTGAGTAAACCAGAATGTCGTCAATGAATACCACCACAAATTTGTCCATGAATTTCATGAACACTTTGTTCATGAGGTGGACGAAATATGCGGGGGCGTTCGTTAGTCCAAAAGGCATCACTGTGAACTCGTATAACCCATATCTGGAAGTGAAAGCTGTCTTGGGGATATCTTCCGTCCATACCTTCAATTGGTGATATCCCGATCTCAAATCAATTTTTGAGAATACCTTGGCCTGTGCGAGCTGGTCAAACAAATCATTTATTCGTGGCATCGGATATTTGTTTTTTATGGTGACCATATTGAGGGCTCGATAGTCTATGCACAGCCTCAGTGTCCCATCTTTCTTTTTGG
>NC_057814.1:534381509-534384786 GCF_018294505.1 Triticum aestivum
CTTCTTCAACTCCACCAATTCTGAGGGTGCCATTCTATACGGCTTCTTATGGATGGGAGCGGTGCCAGGTGCTAGTTCGATGCTGAATTCGATCTCTCGGTCTGGTGGCATGCCTGGTAGTTCTTCCGGGAACACATCAGGAAACTCGCATACCACTGGAACTTTTCTCAGTTCTGCAATGTCCATTTTGTTCAGTTTTGGTTTCTGTGATCGCGGCCTTTCTTGAGCGGAAACTCTTATAGTCTTGCCGTGATGGTGAGTGAGAATCACTGTCCGATTGAAACAGTCGATGAATCCTTTGTTGGTGGTCAACCAGTCCATCCATAAAATGACATCCAGTCCTTTACTTTCCAACACGATGAGATTCGCGTGGAATTGTAGTCCTTCGAACTCAATGACCACTCCTTGGCAGTAACCCTGAGCGATTTGTTTATTTCCGGGGGACTTGATGATCATAGATTTTTCCAAGGGAAGTATCGGAAAACCGTGTTGCGAAACAAAACTCTTCGAAACGAACGAATGGGAAGCTCCAGAATCAAACAAAACTGTGGCAGGTACTGTGTTGACAGGGAACGTACCGAGCACGATGTCTGGGGCATTCTACGCTTCTTCCCTGGTCACATGGTTCAGGTGACCCTTCCTGTGGTTGTTGCTGGGGTTGAAGTTGTTGCGCTTGGGGGCTGGATTGTTTCCACCATTGTTCGGCTTGGGTGCCGAGTCTCTTGGCTTCGGGCACTGTTTAGCATAATGCCCTTGTTGACCACAAGCATAGCAGGTGACCCCTGGACGGTATGTGAACTCCTTGTCCCTGGCATGAAACTGTCCGACGGGCCTTGGCTCAGTAGTCGTGGATTTCCTTGCGTCTGTCCTTGGGACCTTAGTCTTGCCTCGGTTGCTGCGGGCAAGAGTCGTCTTGTCCCTCTTCCGCTTACGGATATCTTCCAGACTACGGCGCTCATTCTCCAAGGTGATGGCCTTGTCCACCAGCGTCTTAAAATCCGGAAAGGTGTGCACAATCAGTTGGCATCTCAGTGCTGGTGCCAGGCCGTCCAGGAATTTTTCCATCTTCTTGCTTTCTGTCATGTGCTCGTCGTAGGCATAACGAGATAGCTGGGTGAACTGACTGTTGTATTCTGTGACTGACATCCCTCTCTGCTTCAGGTCATCGAACTCTCTCTTCTTGATCTTTAGGATGCTCCTGGGGATGTGTGCCCCACGGAAGCCTTCCTTGAACTCTTCCCAGGTGATGTTGTGTTCCCTGGGATGCATGTGTAGGAAGTTTTCCCACCATGCTGCGGCTGCTCCAGTAAGGTAGTGTGGTGCATAAAGCACCTTCTCATGATCTGAGCACTGAGCAATAATCAGTTTCCTTTCAATCTCACGAAGCCAATCATCGGCTTCCAGCGGCCGATCGGTGTGAGCAAAAGTTGAGGGGCGAGTCTTCTGTAACTCAGATAACTTGGAATGGGGTTGATAGGGTTCACGGTGGTTTCCCATATTGATGACATGGTTCATCATCTCTTGGTGCTGTTGCTGGCTTTGCTCGAAGAGACGGCATACTTGAGACAGTGCTGCTTCGCTGTCCTGTTGGCTGGACTGACCCTGAGTGAAATTGTTGCTGGTCTGTGTCCCGTAAACCTCTTCTGGCTGATTGGGCATGGAGCGAGTCCACGGGCGAGACATTTTTCCAGTCTGGGGTATTATTTGCAAAACCCATGAGAAAAAACTGTGTAGCACAAGAAAAATCTCGCAAAGGCAATAATCAAAAGGCTTCAAGGTTTTCAAAGAAACACAAATGATTTTTTATGGAGAAGAAGTGCTTAACATAAATCTTACATGCGAAAAGCAAACACGTGATACAGCACTCAGGATGCGCGTACACATCCTGACATGTTATTAAAAACTAGCGTACTACTCCGGAAGGCAGCAAACACACCAATACAAACTATCATACAGGAATAAACGGCACATCATACAGGCAGACATAACACGCGGCTACTCGGTGCTCTCAGTCGGAGATGGTGAAGATCTCCTTCCCCTTGCCGATGGCAAGGCTCAGCGGTCCAGGAGAATCAACCTCCACCTCCTCTCTAGCTGGCTCCTGGCGCGTGACGCTGCGCTGCGGTGATGGTGCGGGGGCGGCTGGTGGTAGAGCGTGTGCGGCAGGTGGTGCGGCTCTGACTGGAGTAGGAGCGATGACTCGGTCGAACTCCTCAGTGGTAGGCAGACGGCGAGCAGTGGCCAAAATGGCCGGCGCATAAGAGGCTGAAGACGAGACGAATGTCAGGGGCGGCGCCGTGTTGAGAAGCTCCTTCCTGCTGGCAGGACCGCCCCGGACTAAGTCCATGCGGGCAGCCACAAGATCATCTACGAGGTTGTCAAAAGACTCCTCCAGAGCCTTGAGATACTCCACAACCATCTCGATGGCTTCATCTCGTTCTCCCCGATGGCAGGCAAACGCATAGTGGCTGGTGTAAGGCACATGGCATGGGAGGTAGCGGTAGCGACGAGTCTTCATCGTAGGAAGGATGTCCCAAAGGCGAGCTATCGCCTCACGGGCAGCCATCTGCATGGCATGCCTCTCCGTAGGCATGGCCCTTCCCACAAAACGGAAGTGGAGAGCAGCAGAACGTCCTCCCTTGAACTGCACCACAGCTTGGTGCATAGACACGTCGTCACTGAGCTTGTGCTGATAGAGTGTGAACTCCGGGCGAGCTGCTGGCCCGATCGCGAGCTTGGTGATGGAGACGAGGAGCTTGACAAACCCCTCGGGTACGTTGGTGAACACTCGATTCTCACAGTTGCTGCCAACCATCTACAAAAGTAGGCAAAAATTCTGAGTAGTCATGTCATAAATTTATGATGACCAACAGAAAATAGCTACAATTGCAAAATGCTGAAAAAGCACAAAAGACGCTAATAACCAATTAGCGATCGCACCTAGTGGCTTCCTACAGTCAGCCTGGCTCTGATACCAAGCTTGTCACGACCGGTTTTTCAATAAAATAATTATTGAGAGACCAATCCCTTTTACGGACCAGCGAGGAAGAATTCCTTCTCACTGGTAGACAATATCTTGGTCACAGAAGAAAAATACCAGGAGTACTAAATATAATACAAGGTTGAGCAGAGACTGCCCAACAATTTATTACATGCACGCCGCTAAAACAAGACGGCGGATAGGATGGCAAACTACTAACTCACGATGATAACGGTGGTGGAAATATCACCGCGAAGCGAGTGATATGATTCCAGAAGACTACAACTCTTCGAGCGT
>NC_057814.1:534384796-534425663 GCF_018294505.1 Triticum aestivum
GGAGTGAGGCTCGAGAAGACTTATAGCGGGTGGCGGAAGCGTATACAATAAAAGTGACCAATATCCAGGATCGCGCAGGACTGACTGGGACTCCTCTAGGCATCGGACGCGCTATCAAACTCTTCATCCAAGAGATCGCCTTCGTCAACATCTGGCCAAATCAACAAGCCAGGTGAGTACTATGAAAGTACTCGCAAGACAGTTCGGACATAAGGTATAACAAATGTAAACATGAAGCACATGAACAAGTTAACCAGTGCGATCAGACATAGAGATAATAAATACTGGGTGCCAAGCGAGGGTCTGAATGACGCCTCGAGCGGAAACTGCAGAATAGTAATACTGGTGCCAAACGAGTGTCTGAAAGACTCCTCGAGCAGAAAATGCGGAATAATAATACTGGTGCCAAACGAGTGTCTGAAAGACTCCTCGAGCGGAAAAATGCGGAATAATAACGCTGGTGCCAAACGAGTGTCTGAAAGACTCCTCGAGCGGAAAAATGCGGAATAATAATGCTGGTGCCAAACGAGTGTCTGAAAGACTCCTCGAGCAGAAAAATGCGGAATAATAATGCTGGTGCCAAACGAGTGTCTGAAAGACTCCTCGAGCAGAAAAATGCGGAATAATAATGCCATAGTCGGGCGTCGGGGCGACACCACATAAAGGGCTTATAACAGAAAATAAAAACAGTGCATGCCACAGTCGGACGTCTGAGCGACATCACATAAAGGGCTTATATTTAAAGTGAGAAACGAGTACACGCCACAGTCGGACGTCTGCGTGACGTCACATAAAGGGCTTATGTCACAGCTCAATAATACAATAGTTTGGGAACAAGCATGCGACAAATATAAAGTTAGTCCATCCACAGGAATAACAATAAATCTGAATTTACCACTTGAGCTTGTTCACCGGGACAAGTTTTCCACGCGGATAGATATGGATATAATGTTTTCATTACTTGATCATGGATACGATGATTTGGAAGGAATTGACTCTGCAGAGTTTGTACTTAACCACAGCCAACGGATTTCAGTAGTCACGGGGACTAGTTCCGTCTACGGTGTTTGGAAGAAACACGTCTAACCAGTACACACCCAATTCAACCATCCGAAGCCAGGGATCACCCTCGGCGACGTTCAAGAAAAACCTTGAGACGGGGAGGCTACAACCTCGCGTAGCATGGGATCAAATTTCTATACGCGCGCTCTAAGGGGGTGCCCCCCCTCTCGGTCCCAACCGGAAACACCCATGCCCCCTGACCGGATGACTGGCTTTAATCCTGGGCCAAGGTACCATCATCCCGGCCTCTCTGTTTGGTGTGTACACGGAAAGAGGTTACCAACTTACTAAACCGCATCCTGGCAATGAGACATGTGGTAGCACGGAAGGGGGAAAGAACGATAACATGGCTCCAACCATGTTAACGTCGGAGAAAGTCGGATGACGCAAGGCTGGTATGCCACAACAGTACCACCTTGCTGCCCTTCATGTCACCACATGATTTGGCCATCTCTCATCAGAGATCATCGCAACTTTGGACCATGCGGGAAAAGAACGATAACGTGGCTCCAACCACGTTAACGTCGGAGAAAGTCGGATGACGCAAGGCTGGTATGCCACAACAGTACCACCTTGCTGCCCTTCATGTCACCACATGATTTGGCCATCTCTCATCAGAGATCATCGCAACTTTGGAACATGCGGGAAAAGAACGATAACGTGGCTCCAACCACGTTAACGTCGGAGAAAGTCGGATGACGCAAGGCTGGTATGCTACAACAGTACCACCTTGCTGCCCTTCATGTCACCACATGATTAGGCCATCTCTCATCAGAGATCATCGCGACTTTGGAACAACCGGGTCGTTGCCTTACAAGCAACGAGGTATTTACCGACACTCATATGCCGCGCACAAACTCTCACGTGAACATGTAAAACACCTGTCATATCAAATGTTCAAAACATGCTTGCCTGGTTCGGAGAAGTCGGAGTCTAGCTCGGCGAGGTTCGCGGCTCCTTCACCTCTCCCGGAACCTACGGCAATCACGAAACGGGTACTAACGTGAAAACCAACACTTGCACAGAAACTTTTCCAAATATTTTTCAAATAAATCCCATAAAAACTAGACAAAATTTGAAGATTGTCAGAAAAAGAATCACTCAAAAATACCTTTTTATTAAAAATTTATAAAGGTTTCTGTCCAGGGACTTATCTGTAATGAAACAGAAAAGTTCCAGGGTTTTAACTGAGAAAACAGAAAACGCTTCGGTTGGGAATGCGCAAGCGCAAAGGAGAAAACGTATTTGCCCGAAGGCGCCAACAGAAAACGGTTCGAAGGAGAATAGAATAGAGGCTGATAGGCGGGGTCCACCTGTCAGGTTTAAAAAAGCTCGCCGGCGCCCGAAGACTGCGGTGGACGCCGGCGTCGAACCACGGCGAGTTAGGAGAAACGGAGGGTACTAAGAGCTTCAGCGTCTTCTTCCGCGTCGGTGGGTGGTGGACTCGTCCAACGGGGAGCACCACGTCGACAGCGACACTATCTCCGGCGGACGGCGGCTCGGGTGAGGATGGGGAACTCCGGTGGAGGGCTGCAAACTACGAATTGAGGCGCGGGTCAGAACAAGGGATGCAAGGTGAAGCTACTGGCAAGAGAATGGGGGCGGAGGAGCACACACGGGGGCGAATCGGGCTGGATCCCGTGGCGGGTCGCGGCGGCCGGAGTCGAGGAAGGAGACCTCCTCGGGGCTCTTCCAGTGGCTAGGCTTGCTCTAGGGGGAGTGCAGGGCTGGTGGGTGCTCGAGTTGAAGCTCGGGGCCTCTATTTATAGGCAGATCGACGGGGTGGCCGTGAACGGAGAATCTCCGGCGAGCGATTACGGCGGAGCAGTGGATTGGCAGGTGGTTTGAGCGGCCAGGCAGCATCAGTGGAGGTTACTGGAGTCGTTTCACAGCTAAACGGAGTCGGTCTTGGCGTAATGGCGTCGGTCCACGGTGAGGTGATCGCACGGGCTCAACGGCGGCAGAGAGCGTGCTCCGCGCCCTGCGGTTCACGACGAGAGCGGCAGCGCGTTCGGGGGAGTGGAAGGCCACGCGGCGAGCTCCGGTGGTTTGGGCGGCGCTGGGTGGCGTCGTCGGCGCCGTGTCTCCCGCTGGCGTCCGCAAAGCCGCCGCCGGCGTCGGTCACGGGGCGGCGCACCTTCTGCTGCTCGTCGCCGACGCCCGCAAGGCGCCAGGCGTTCGTGCGGTGCAGGAACAAGAGGGCGGGGACGAGGAGCAAGGCGACGCGGTGGTACCGGCAAGATCGATGTCCTTCTCTGAAGAAAACGACAGCAAGCCACTGACTGAATCTCTGAATTTTTCTGAACTTGATACAGACAGTGCACTGCAGGTGTTCGACAGGAGGATTTTGCAATGAGATGAATTTTTCTGGAGCTGTAACTTGGTGAGGTGACCACTCAATGCACCCAGAGGCTGCCTGATTTTACTTGGAATTTTAGGAGAAGGTTTTGAATGAATTTCACCAAATTTGACAAATCTAGTCCAAACTTGCAGCAGGTGTAGTTTGAAAATTTTGAACTGAAGACCAGTGGATCTTCATGGTTCTTGGTTGAGGGTTCAAAGGACTAGGAGGGGAAAAAGGTTTGGGGGCAAAAATCAAAACAGAAAATGGAGTTCCTTTGCAAATCTCCACGTGCTAGGAAAGAAGGCAGAAATTTATTTGAATAGAATATAAATGGAAATAATCACATGGGGAGGTTCAACTTGCTGGATTTGATGCAAATCATGATCCAAAGGTGAGGAAAGGGTTAGGAGAGGGGATTTGCACTAAGGCCATGGCAAGAAGGAATTGTTGAAAGTGGCAAAGGATTTTCCAAAAGCCATAGTGCAAATTTCAAGGAGATTTTCAAAAGTCATTTCCCAAGTGAAAATATTTTGTCTTGAGTCCAAGTGAAAAGCAAGAACCTCCAAGACCAAAGACAGATCTTGGTTGAATCCAAATAAACTTTTGCCATAAAGAAAAATATTTGAGAGTGAGAGTTCTCTTGAAGAAAAATTTAAATCACTCTCCTCAAGTCAAATAAAATCATTTGAAAAATCCAAATAAAAACTAGGGTGTCACAACGGTTCATCCAAAAGAACCGTTTGTGTTGAAGAGATGCACAAATCCTGCTCTCACTTTGAATCATGTCGTCCCGGGATCGACGGGCGGGGCGCGGGAGGACGGCAGCTGGCGGCGCTGAGAGGTAGCGTTCGACGGCGGCGTCCCATGCCGCTGAGGGGGGAACGCGCACGGAGAGGAAGGCGGGTGGCCATGGAAATCAAAGGGCTCGCTTCCCAGTGAGCCTGCGCAGCGTACAGCTCGCACGCTTCCCGGTGAGCCTGCGCATTCGAGAACAGCTTGCACGCCTCTCGGTCAGCCTGCGCACCGGACTGCGCTCTCACGCATCCCATTCAGTCAAGGTCAAGCAGCTGTCCGCACGGCACCTCCTACAGCCATTAAAACCAAGACACGTGGCGTCACGTGAATGGTTAACAGAACGCACACGGTTTGAATTATACAAACGTTTGAGATATTAAAGTGGAAGCTATTTTTCAAAATGCTTTTGTTGGTTGTCATTATTCGAGTGTGCCTTCTCTGAAAATGGACACGAAAAATACCACAGCATGTCGAGTGCCATTCCATGATAGCATGCCAAGTTTCATGAATTTCAGGTGAGTTTTGGATTTACTAGAATTTAAAAATAAAGTATCTCAACGTTTTGCCGGCAATCAACGGTGCTCTGGTGTTTGAAATTCATTCCCATTTCTTGCATGGGACCTAAGCATGCACCCAAAGACACATATTTAATTTTTCAACCAATTTATATGCACTGGAGCATGTGCATGTAGTTCAGATTTGAATTATGCACATAAATGCATTGAAATTTCAGTTAATGCATAAAAATGTCCAAAGGAACCTCGAAAAATCACAAAAATTGACACATCACTCCTGTTGTTCTATGTTGACACGAGAAAATTTTGAAAGCAATAAGAGGCAATGGATATCGTTTCGTCCCCAAAGGTGGGACGTTCCGTACCGAAACCATCATGCTTGTTGTGAGAAGCTCTAGTTTGTGAGAAGCATATACCCAAACCTGCCCCAAATGGGACAAAAAAATTACCACGGCATGTTGATGCCGCTCTATGATAGCATGCCAAGTTTCATGAATTTCAGACGAGTTTTGGATTTACTAGAATTTAAAAACCAGGTATCTCAATGTTTTGCCGGCAATCAACGGTGCCCTGGTGTTTGAATTTCATTACCATTTCTTGCATGGGACCTAAGCACGCACCCAAGGACAAAGATTTGATTTTTCAACCAATTTATATGCACTGGAGCATGTGCATGTAGTTCAAATTTGAATTCTACACATAAATGCATTGATAACTCAGTTAATGCATAAAAATGTCCAAACGAACCCCGAAAAATCACAAAAATTGACACAACACTCCTGTTGTTCTATGTTGACACGAGAAAAATTTTGAAAGCAATAAGAGGCAATGGATATTGTTTCGTCCCCAAAGGTGGGACGTTCCCTACCGAAACCATCATGCTTGTTGTGAGAAGCTCTGGTTTGTGAGAAGCATATACCCAAACCTGCCCCAAATGGGATAAAAAATTTACCACGACATGTTGATGCTGCTCCATGATAGCATGCCGAGTTTCATGAATTTCAGACAAGTTTTGGATTTACTAGAATTTAAAAACCCGGTATCTCAATGTTTGCGGCCGAGTGACGGTGGCAGCGTGCTTGACATTCATTCCCATTTCTTGCATGGGACCTAAGCATGCAACCAAGAACACATATTTGAATTTTCAACCAATTTATATGCATTAGAGCATGTGCATATAGTTCAAATTTGAATTATGCACATGAATGCATTGAAAACTCAGTCAATGCATAAAAATGTCCAAACGAACCTCGAAAAATAACAAAAATTGACACAACACTCCTGTTGTTCTATGTTGACACGAGAAAAAATTTGAAAGCAATAAGAGGCAATCAATATCGTTTCGTCACCAATTGTGGGACGTTCCCTATCAAAACCATCATGCTTATTGTTAGAAGCTCTGGCTTGTGAGAAGCATATACCCAAACCTGCCCCAAATGGGGAAAAAATTACCGCGGCATGTTGATGCCGCTCCATGATAGCATGCCAAGTTTCATGAATTTCAGACGAGTTTTGGATTTAATAGATTTTAAAAACCAGGTATCTCAATGTTTGTGGCCGAGTGACAGTGGCAGGGTGTTTGACATTCATTCCCATTTCTTGCATGGGACCTAAGCATGCAACCAAGGACACATATTTGAATTTTCAACCAATTTATATGCATTAGAGCATGTGCATGTAGTTCAAATTTGAATTATGCACATAAATGCATTGAAAACTCAATTAATGCATAAAAATGTCCAAACGAACCCCAAAAAATCCCAAAAATTGACACAACACTCCTGTTGTTCTATGTTGACACTAGGGAAAAATTGAAATCGAGAAGAGGCAATGGATATCGTTTCGTCCAGAAAGGTGAAACGTTCCCTACCGAAACCATCAGGCTTGTTGTGAGAAGCTCTGGTTTGTGAGAAGCATATCACCAAACCTGCCCCAAATGGGACAAAAACTTTACCACGACATGTTGATGCCGCTCCATGACAGCATGTCAAGTTTCATGAATTTCAGACGAGCTCTGGATTTACTAGAATTTAAAAACCAGGTATCTCAATGTTTGCGGCCGAGTGACGGTGGCAGGGTGTTTGACATTCATTCCCATTTCTTGCATGGGACCTAAGCATGCAACCAAGGACACAGATTTGAATTTTCAACTAATTTGTATGCATTAGAGCATGTGCATGTAGTTCAAATTTGAATTATGCACATGAATGCATAGAAAACTCAGTTAATGTATAAAAATGTCCAAGCGAACCCCGAAAAATCCCGAAAATTGACACAACACTCCAGTTGTTCTATGTTGACACTAGGAAAACATTTGAAATCAAGAAGAGGCAACGGATATCGTTTCGTCCAGAAAGGTGAAATGTTCCCTACCTAAACCATCACACTTGTTGTGAGAAGCTCTGGTCTATGAGAAGCTTATACCCAAACATGCCCCAAATGGGACAAAATTTCTACCACGACATGTTGATGCTGCTCCATGATAGAATGCCAAGTTTCATGAGTTTCGAACGAATTTTAGATTTACTAGAATTACAAAAGCAAGTACGTCGACGTTTGCCGGAGAGCCACGGTGTCGTGGTGTTCGAATTTCATCCCCATTTCTTGCATGGGACATAAGCATAAACCCATGGACACATATATGATTTTACAACCCATGAGTGTTGGTGCACCGGAGCATGTGCATGTAGTTTAATTTTGAATTGTGCACCTGAAATGGCTAGAAAACCAATTTAATGTATAAAATATTCAAAGGAACCCTAAATAATTCCAATTCTTTTACGACACACATATAGTTGCATGTTCACTACAGATAAAAGGTCTAGCAATTAAAACACCGTCCATTTCCGTTGTGACCCCATTATGTAATTCAAATCAAGATGAAAAATCAAGTAGATCGCACACAAATAAATCGTCGTCGGTGAAAGATGGGCACGTGGACCCGCGTCGTGAGGGCAACTTCGCTGGCCCACTCCGGCGAGAGCGCGGCCACAGCCACCATGCGCATGCTAACAAGGTGCATGAGCGCGGCCGCAATCTGCGACCGGGTGGCCAATGCAGCCCAAATGGCCGATGTTGCTTCTCAGGTGGTGGCAGCAACATCTGCCTCGGGGATAGCAACTGGCGAGAGCGGCACAACAGCTGTCCGTTCCGCAACGGCGGCCTTAGCCCTGATGGAGGCCACCCACGACCATGTCGAGGCCACCACGCCCAGCTCGTGGCGGTCATCGCACAAATCGAACGAAGCTTCTCCAACAACGGTCGGCAACCCATGGCCGAAGAGTTGGCAATCGCCGAGAGCGTTCGAGCAGCTGTCCATTCCTCTGCGGCATACCTTGCGACGACGGAGCCCGTCCAAGCCGAAATCACGGCCGCCCACGCCCAGCTCGTGGCGGCCTTTTCCTAAGAGATGGCGAACGCGGATGGCGAGATGCTTGCCGAGTATGGTGCAATGGATGCCATGGAGCCCCTTCCCCAGGAGACCGTCGGGCGCGAGCTGGACATGGAGGCGGCAGCGGAGATCGACGAGCACCTTCCGTAGTACTAGTACTCTTTGTTTTGTTTAATTAACAGCGCCGGTCTATAATTTGTTAAGAGTAATGTTTAGGTCAGCTAGCTTTGTTTAATTGTTGAACTCGGTCGATTAAGAAGTGTGGGTGTGCTGCAGTCTCCTTTGTGTACCCAAATTATGCAATGACGTGGATGACCACTGTAACCATGGAAATTCAAACCAAAATTTTTGACATTCAAACTCATCATACACGGGTTAAGATATCTGAATCGTTTGTGATGTTCACATATCGTACACAATTCTGAATAAGGGACCGTGTCTGATGACACTTTGTGCGCCAGTTTTTTCGCTGAAGCAATTCCAAATTTTCGGCTTCCGCAGAAATATCTACCTCCCCGCCCCCTCCCCCATACCAAAAGCCACATTTCCCTGTTTCCGCCTTCCTTTCCAAGTTGAAACCTTCACTCCTTGCTTGCAGCGCCGCCTCCTCGCCGGCGACCCTCCTTCACGCCGCTCGGCCTCGTCTATCCAGGCAGGTAATCCACACCCGACCCCCATCCTCCTCCTCCTTCCACATCCCACATGCCCTGACCGCCGACGCGAGCGCGACACCTTCCACCCAAATCACCGACCCCTCCACCAAATAAGCGCCGCCCTAAGCCATGGTGCACGTAGTCTAGCTAGGATCTCAAGGAGCATTTGGCAGCGGAGAAGCAAATCGCGGTCACACGCGCGGATGAGGTCGCGATGGATGCCATTCGTGCCGACCCCCAGATCTTGGAGGAGCACCTTGCCATTTGCTAGCTATGTCGGTTAAGCATGCTCGGTTTACCCGTTGCGTGTGCTGCTCCTGCCTTTCCTTCACAAATTCTAGTGAATTGTGCTATCTAATTTTACCATGAAATCTATTTCTCTAGTGTATATGTTATATATGTCGTGCAGTGTGGTGCTCACTTATTAACGTTTTTGTTAATTAGTTGTCGTCTTCAGTTAACTGTTTGGTTCAATTCTGCAAATGTGATGTTCAATTCTTCAGGCTGCAATTTTGTATTGTCTTCCATGTGAGAAATAAATCGAATTTATCTTTACAAAATACATGAGAAACGAATACAATTGCTATATTTACAAGTTGTCAAGCATGCTTGGTTTGGTTATACATTGTGCAATGTGGTGCTCAGTTAACGTTTGGTTCATTTGTGTTGTGGTGTTTAGTTAACTGTTTGGTTCAATTCTGCAATGCGATGTTCAATACTTGTGGGTGCATTCTGTTATTGTATACCATGTGAGCAATAAATTGAATTTGGCTGTATTAAATACATGAGAAACAAATACAATTGCTATATTTCCATGTTGTTAAGCATGCTTGGTTTGGTTAACTGTCTGATCTTCTATTAGGAGTATGTTATATTGTGCAACGTGGTTCCCAGTTAATGTTTGGTTCATTTGTTGTGGTGTTTAGTTAACTGCTTGGTTCAATTCTGCAATGCGATATCCAATTGTCGTGGGTAGAATTTTGTATTGTTGTGCATGTGAGGAATAAATCGAATCTGGCTGCACATAATACATGAGAAACATATACAAGTGCTATATTTCCTAGTTCTTAATCATGCTTGGTTTTGATAAATGGGTTTTCCATGTGGCTTGAATTAATCTGATGAATCTGCAATGTGCTTATTTTTCATAACATATTTTACTGATAGCATGCGAACCCTTACTTAACCTGATGACTAACTACCTTATATGTGTTGCAGGGAAACAATGGGAAGCACTGAGGTTTACAATCAAGGTTAGCACGTGCATGGTCCGTTGTCTAATAGCACATTATTGTGCAATGCAGGAACCATTATAATATTTAGGTTTTTAACAATTTGGTCTTGCACATGTAGGTCCTGCTGTCAGAGGTTTTGACCCACTGTTCGGCCCTTTTTGCATATGGGGAAATGAGTTGTCCATGAATATCAATCAAATCAAGAAACTTAGAAAGATTGTTAGGATAAAGAAATTAGCGACAAAAAACAACAAGATCTTTGTCTGCACAATGAAGAAGACATCAGTTCACTACAAGATGGTACTAACTATTATACCTTGGCTTTTTTTATTCCTTTGTCCCGTTTCCAATATAGAGAAGATATTTATGCACATCCTTGTTTTCAGGCCTTTCCAAAGCAGTTCACTCATGATTACCTCTCAAACCACCTCTATGGTCAGGAGGCGAGGAAGGTTTTCATACAACACCCACGGTTCAATATTGAAGTGTTCCTGAAGAGGACGAAGGACGGACGGTCAATCATCCGCAGGCACTAGCCTAAAGTTGCAAAGACCTTCAACATGAATGAAGGCTCAATAATCGCCTTCCGCTTCAGCAGTTTTCCAGATGAGATGCATCTGTCTATATACCGTTTATGATGCTAATTTCGAAAGGTTCTACATGTTGCATGTGAAACTTGGTGCTGATGTAGTTGTGTAATGGGGTAGCTGAGTGTTGAAGCTATATCATGGTTTCTGATGTATTTCAATTATGAAATTCTGCTTCCTTAATATGTAAATGAAATATATTATGTGCTTAATATGAATGTCAATTATATTAATAAATGGATTATTAATCATAGGGCAATTAGCCTGCTAATGGTGAATTAGCCTGCTAATTGGGTTTTGCTATTGCAAACGGTTATTGGAAAAATACCGTGGGCGATGACCTCAGGCAACGCACACAGTTTCTAGGAATAAACCGTGTTGGATCAATGAACAATCACACACAACTTTCTCTTGAAAACTGCTTGTGTTAAGCCACCTTGCAAAAACATTTACCACATAAAACTGTGTGTGATGGACAGCCTTTGCCACACAGTTTCTTCTACGGGCCGTGTGTGATGCATTCAATAACGCAAACAATTTAACAGGAAAAATTGTGTGCGATGTACCTGTGAACGGAAACGTTTTTCGTGGAGCGACTGTGTGGGATGTACATACGAACGGAAACGTTTAGCGGGGACTGACTGTGTGGGATGTACTTGCGACCGGAAACAATTTCGCCTGTATAATTATATATTTTTTTAGCTCTATTGTACGTATTTCTGTATTTGAGCGCTCGCCGGTTGCACACGACCTCATTTTGCCGAGCGACTGTGCCATGAGGGCATATTCCCGACGGTTTTTGGGTCGTGTGGGAAGGACCCCCCTATCGCCGTCACTCACTAGGCGACGGTTCCAAATGCCTTCGCGGAAAGGGGTTAAAAACCGTTTGTATAGCACCGACGCGTACTAGTGACACAAATACCACTAGTGATCCTCTAGTGCGTACATACAACAGTGATCCTCTAGTGCCATACATCAAGAAAGTTCTTCTCAGATGTGTGATACATCACGAAAGTTACTCCTAAAATCCACTTGTTTTTTATCAAAGCTGGTCCCATTGAAATTAATGTTCTCGCACGTACACACAAATACCTTGGCATTGCACAAGCACAACCAAAAAAACAAGTGGTGTACATACAACAGGTTCCACATGGTCACGTAATATACATTTAGTAACGTTCCCAGCTTGTCGCTCCATTTACTGTAACACCATGATTTTTTGGCTAAATTGCAAGTAATAGTTTCAGATTTACTAGGTCGTGTCCAAAACAACAATTTTTTGGGTTCTTCCAGCACGATCGCTACATCCTGCTGGAAACCTCTCCCACGAAACAGGTTGGAAAAACAAATATGACTGCCAACTGCAAGTTGATTAGGACATGCCATGGCACTGGCAGTATGTTAGGGCGTGTTTGGTTGCAGTTCGCTACAGTAGCCGCATTGCATACACATCTCCAGCCAGCCAGGTTCTTGAAATGCAGCCTCATATGTAGCAGATGCAACCTGTTTGGTTGCCTGCATCGCATGGAGGGGCACTTACCCCCCCTGCTGTTTGGTTGTCGTTTTTGTGCTTAGGGTGTGAGCAGATGCAAACTTCAGCTGTTTGGTTGCAAACAGCATTTGTGTTCTGCTCACCCCATTCAAATGTGGTAGCCTTACCACCAAATGATCAGCACAACAGCAAGCACATATGAGATCAAACAAAGTAAGCAACCAAATGAAATCAAACAAAGCAAGCAAGGAAATGACAGCAAACTACTTAAGATTAACAGCAGGGGCATCCTCCTTCCCTCCTCCACGCCAGGGTGTTGCTCCTGGCCAAAATATGAACAAGTTCCCAGCACAAGTACCATAAGCCTAGCCACACACCATAAAAGTTCAACACTAACACCTTACTTAACTACATAGCATGCTCAATGTCACCAACGCAGTTGTGCCTGCTGCAATGAAACCTGCACATGACCGAGGAGTTGTGGTTGTAGATCTGAACCTTCAGTCCGACTCCTGAGATGCGCACAATGACGAGGTCGCCGGGGACGATCCGGTGGTGGTGGCAGAAGTAGTTCTAGCCCCAGCCAAGCACCATGTGCCCCTCGAAGTTCTGGACCTGCACCCAGAACATGCACCACTTGTTCGCCGATAGCCTGACCACGCGCGGGAGCCGCTTGATGACCAGCCAGGTGTTCATCACCTCCATGAACTTGCGAGGGACAACGAGCATGGCGAGGTCCTCATTGTCCTTGATCTGCTAGTAGAAGCGCAACGACTCCCGGGCCCCCTCCTCGTGGCCCTGCCTCGGAGATTGTCCCCTTGAACGAGGCAGGCTCATGAAGGCGATCCTGCCAGGCAGGCCCACCGTCCTGAGCCACCTGTTCGTGGGGATGAAATCCTCGGCGCCCTCAGCTCTGGCCACCACCTGAGCTCCTCCACCAGCCACATCCCAGTCACTCTTCAATATCTTTTCAGGTAGGATGACAAGTATTAGTGAATAAACTCTTTGTCAAATGCCACTTATCAAATGCCACCGATCAATTGCACTAGCACTACAGCAAGTGGCCCTGATCAGAGACATTTTCCCAAGAGCAAATGCCACTGATCAGTGCACAAACTCTTTGCCAAATGCCACTTATCAATGGCACTTGCTCTTGGGAAAATGCCACTGATCAGTGCCACTTATCAGGAGACTTGCCCAACAGTAAGTGCCACTGATCAGTGGGACTTGCCCATGAGAAAATGCCACTAATCAGTGCCACTGATCAGTGGTACTTGTGTTGGGAAACGTAGCATGCAATTTCAAAACAATTCCTACGATCACGCAAGATCTATCTAGGAGATGCATAGCAACAAGAGGGGGAGAGTGTGTCTACATACCCTCGTAGACCGAAAGCGGAAGCGTTAGGTTAACGTGGTCGATGTAGTCGAACGTCTTCATGATCCAACCGATCTAGCACCGAACGTACGACACCTCCGAGTTCAGCACACGTTCAGCTCGATGACGTCCCTCGAACTCTTGATCCAGCAGAGGGTCGGGGGAGAGTTTCGTCAGCACGACGGCATGGTGACGGTGATGGTGATGTGATCGGCGCAGGGCTTCGCCTAAGCACTACGACGCTATGACCGGAGGAGTAAACTGTGGAGGAGGGCACCGCACACGGCTAAGAGAATAACTGATGTACTATGGGGTGCCCCCTGCCCTCGTATATAAAGGAGGGGAGGAGGAGGCCGGCCACCAAGGGGCGCACCATGGGGGATTCATACTAGGACTCCACTCCTAGTAGCATTCGCCCCCCCCCCCCCCTTTCTCCTTTCTCAACGGAGGGGGAAAAGGAAGGAGAGGGAGAAGGAGAGGGAAAGGGGGCCGTGCCCCCTCCTCCTTGTCCTATTCGGACTCCCTTGGAGGGGGTCACGTGCCACCCCTTGCGGGCTCCCCTCTCTCTCCACTAAGGCCCATGTAGGCCCAATACTTCCCTGGGGGATTTCGGTAACCCCTCGGTACTCCGAAATATATCCGAACCTTTCCGAAACCATTCCAGTGCCCGAATATCGTCGTCCAATATATCAATCTTTACCTCTCAACCATTTCGAGACTCCTCGTCATGTCTGTAATCTTATCCGGGACTCCGAACAATCTTCGGTCACCAAACACATAACTCATAATACAAATCGTCATCGAATGTTAAGCGTGCAGACCCTACGAGTTCGAGAACTATGTAGACATGACCGAGACACGTCTCTGATCAATAACCAATAGCGGAACCTGGATGCTCATATTGGTTCCTACATATTCTACGAAGATCTTTATCGGTCAAACCGCAATAACAACATACGTTATTCCCTTTGTCATCGGTATGTTACTTGCCCGAGATTCAATCGTCGGTATCTTCATACCTAGTTCAATCTCGTTATCGGCAAGTCTCTTTACTCGTTCCGTAATGCATCATCCCGTAACTAACTCATTAGTCACATTGCTTGCAAGGCTTATAATGATGTGCATTACCGAGAGGACCCAGAGATACCTCTCCGATACTCGGAGTGACAAATCCTAATCTTGGTCTATGCCAACCCAACAAACACCTTCGGAGACACCTGTAGAGCATCTTTATAATCACCCAGTTACGTTGTGACGTTCGATAGCACACAAGGTGTTCCTCCGGTATTCGGGAGTTGCATAATCTTATAGTCAGAGGAATATGTATAAGTCATGAAGAAAGCAATAGCAATAAAACTTAATGATCATTATGCTAAGCTAACCGATAGGTCTTGTCCATCACATCATTCTCTAATGATGTGATCCTGTTCATCAAATGACAACACATGTTTATGGTTAGGAAACTTTAACCATTTTTTATTAACGAGCTAGTCAAGTAGAGGCATGCTAGGGACACTCAGTTTTTTCTATGTATTCACACATGTACTAAGTTTTCGGTTAATATAATTCTAGCATGAGTAATAAACATTTATCATGATATAAAGAAATATAAATAACAACTTTATTATTACCTCTAGGGCATATTTCCTTGAGTCTCCCACTTGCACTAGAGTCAATAATCTAGATTACATAGTAATTATTCTAACACCCATGGAGTCTTGGTGCTGATCATGTTTTGCTCGTGGAATAGGCTTAGTCAACAGGTCTGCAACATTCAGATCCGTATATATTTTGCAAATCTCTATGTCTTCCTCCTTGACTTGATCACGGATGGGGTTGAAACATCTCTTGATGTGTTTGGTTCTCTTGTGAAATTTGGATTCCTTCGCGAAGGCAATTGCTCCAGTATTGTCACAAAAGATTTTCATTGGACCCGATGCACTAGGTATTACAACTAGATTGGATATGAACTCCTTCATCCAGGCTCCTTCATTTGCTGCTTCCGAAGTAGCTATGTACTCCGCTTCACACGTAGATCCCGCCACGACGCTCTGCTTGGAACTGCACCAACTAACAGCTGCACCATTCAATATAATACGTATCCGGTTTGTGACTTAGAGTCATCCGGATCAGTGTCAAAGCTTGCATCGACGTAACCATTTACGACAAGCTCTTTGTCACCTCCATAAACGAGAAACATATCCTTAGTCCCTTTCAGGTATTTCAGGATGTTCTTGACTGTTGTCCAGTGCTCCAATCCTGGGTTACTTTGGTACCTCCCTGCTAAACTTATAGCAAGGCACACTTCAGGTCTGGTACACAGCATTGCGTACATGATAGAACCTATGGCTGAGGCATAGGGAATGACTTTCATTTTCTCTCTATCTTCTGGAGTGGTCGAGCATTGAGTCTGACTCAATTTCACACCTTGTAACACAGGCAAGAACCCTTTCTTTGACTGATCCATTTTGAACTTCTTCAAAACTTTATCAAGGTATGTGCTTTGTGAAAGTCCAATTAAGCATCTTGATCTATCTCTATAGATCTTGATGCCCAATATATAAGCAGCTTCACCGAGGTCTTTCATTGAAAAATTCTTATTCAAGTATCCTTTTATGCTATCCAGAAATTCTATATCATTTCCAATCAACAATATGTCATCCACATATAACATTAGAAATGCTACAGAGCTCCCACTCACTTTCTTTTAAATACAGGCTTCCCCAAAAGTCTGTATAAAACCATATGCTTTGATCACACTATCAAAGCATATATTCCAACTCCGAGAGGCTTGCACCAGTCCATAAATGGATCGCTGGAGCTTGCACACTTTGTTAGCACCTTTAGGATCGACAAAATCTTCTGGTTGGATCATATACGACTCTTCTTTAAGAAATTCATTAAGGAATGCAGTTTTGACATCCATTTGCCAAATTTCAAAATCATAAAATGCGGCAATTGCTAACATGATTCAGACAGACTTAAGCATCACTACGAGTGAGAAGGTCTCATCGTAGTCAACTCCTTAAACTTGTCGAAAACCTTTCACAACAAGTCAAGCTTTGTAGACAGTAACATTACCATCAGCGTCAGTCTTTTTCTTGAAGATCCATTTATTTTCTATGGCTTGCCGATCATAGGGCAAGTCAACCAAAGTCCATACTTTGTTCTCATACATGGATCCCATCTCAGATTTCATGGCCTCAAGCCATTTCGCGGAATCTGGGCTCATCTTGCTTCCTCATAGTTCGTAGGTTTGTCATGGTCTAGTAGCATGACTTCTAGAACAGGATTACCATACCACTCTTGTGTGGAACGTACTCTGGTTGACCTACGAGGTTCGGTAGTAACTTGATCTGAAGTTTCATGATCATCATCATTAGCTTCCTCACTAATTGGTGTAGGCATCACTGGAACTGATTTCTATGGTGAACTACTTTCCAATTCAAGAGAAGGTACAACTACCTCATCAAGTTCTACTTTCCTCCCACTCACTTCTTTCGAGAGAAACTCCTTCTCTAGAAAGGATCCATTCTTAGCAACGAATATCTTGCCGTCGGATCTGTGATAGAAGGTGTACCCAAAAATTTTATTTTGGGTATCCTATGAAGACGCATTTCTCCGATTTGGGTTCGAGCTTATCAGGTTGAAGCTTTTTCACATAAGCATGGCAGCCCCAAACTTTAAGAAACGACAGCTTAGGTTTCTTGCCAAACCACAGTTCATATGGTGTCATCTCAATGGATTTAGATGGTTCCCTATTTAACGTGAATGCAGCCGTCTCTAAAGCATAACCCCAAAACGATAGTGGTAAATCGGTAAGAGACATCATAGATCGCACCATATCTAATAAAGTACGGTTACGACGTTCGGACACACCATTATGTAGGAGATATGCCCTAGAGGCAATAATAAATGCTATTATTTATCTCCATTTTCATAATTATGTTTATGTTCCATGCTATAAATGCAATGATTCTCGAGTCTGCAATATCCACGAGGCTCGGAGGGAAACTCATGTGCACGTGTGGTATACTAAACGGTAAAATGTATTCCTAGTCTTGCCTCTAAGACTTGCTCATATATTGCATGATGATCCTGTTTAACTGATCATGGGCATGTCTATGCTGGCAATTTTGAGGGCACGATGTTGGTAGAACAGTTGTGTTGAATCGACCCAAATTGATGTTATGCTATGAGATTCTTTTCGTCACAAGTTTATGGTTAATATCACAGAGATAGTTAATGTTTGCACAATTCCTTAGACCATGAGAGTATTGAGTTCCTTCGTGCTTGCTTCGTGAACTTTGGGGTTTGTTAAACGTCATCCGTAACTGGGTGGCTATTACGGCGGCTTACGGGGTCACAGAAAAGTATGGCAAGTAACAAGATAGCTCAAGATTGGGATTTGCTCCTCCAATGATGGAGAGATATTCTCGGGCCCTCTCGGTGTTACGGTATCCATAATCGTCTGGCCAGACACCTTGTGATTTGATCACTGGGATGCCGGAACACGGAAATGAGAAAAGAGAACAAAACCAGTAACGAGGTAACTTGCATGGCGGACAAATTGTTCGTCCACGGGGATGCAATAAATCTCACCTCGGGTGTTTGTGACATATCGCGAAGCAACAGGAATAGCTCACTGCAACTGGAGGTTCACTCAAATATTCATTCGTGTGGGTATAGGGGTCAATATGGTGTCCACGGCTCCGATGTTGATCATTGATCGGCAGGGGTTCCGGGTCATGTCTATACTTCACGGAACCTATAGGGTCACACGCTTAAGGGTCATTTATCTGCTGAATACTAGACAGGGAGTGTGAGAGAAATTCGCCGAAAAAGTTTTGGAGACAACGGAAGAGTTCCGGAGAGAGAATAGCGAGATAGTTTCGTAAAACCGAAAAGTTGTTTCGGGGTATTCCATTAAGTCAAATTGGTTCCGGGACATGCCTGATAATTCTTGGAGGGTGCCAGAATTATTCTGGAAACTTCTGGGAATTTTCCGGGATGAAAACCGGAAATGTTCCAGAGCTGCCGGGACCGCTTCAGATGCTTTTCGCAGATGAAGATCACTAAACCGGAATTGTTCTGGAACGCGTTGAAAATTATTTTAGTGGGTACTGGAAATGTTCTAAGCCCACATAAATATTTTCAGTTCGAACGGACGCTGAAAAATCTCGTCGTGAATAGTGAAAAGCACTGATTGGTTGCTTTTTGAGAAAATATCTAAAAGGGATCTTTCCAAAAGATCTAGGGATGACATGGAAGGGTGAGAACCACTTTTTGGGGGGCCCACAAGGGGTGGGACGTTCATGGGTGCAGCTCATCCATGGGGCCCACTTGTCCCTTGTTTTCACTCTTTAGGTCCTTGGGAAGGACTCCATTTCATGTGGGTTTTGGGTTTTCTTGTAAAACCACCCTACCCCTTGGGTTTCCTATAAATAGAGGTGAGGGCTGCCATCCCTTCACTCCTTACTCTCATACAAATGCCATGCATGATCTGGCTCTCTGTCTCCCTCCCAGCGAAATAGTTTCGTAGAGCCGAAAGGCTGTCTGGGTTCCGGCAGGAACTAGTTCTGGACGGTGAAGCCCTGCCGGATAGATGACATCGTATGTGTGCAACTCTGTAGAGAGATCGTAGTTTCGGTCTTAGTTCAAGAGTGACTCCCAAAGGGCTGTCCGTGTGACCGTCCGAGTTTCAAAGGTCCTCCCGAAGGGCTGTCCGAGTGACCGTCCAAGTTTCGAAGGTCCTCCCGAAGGGCTGTTCGCGACACCGTCTGGGGGACTGTCCGACCACCTCCCGGAGGGCTGTCCGAGGGGCAGATGAGGGTGTACATCCTCACAGTTGGGAGGTTGTAAATCCTAGCTGCGGGGATCTGCACCGCCGATCGTCATCGACTCTACTTCCCGCTGCGCTACGAGTTGGTAACAAAAAAGATCAAACCTTGTATGCAGTCTCCATAGTGGTCCTGGGCTGGTGCTTAAGTCGGGAAATTTTTGTTTTCTGCTACATTTCCCTACAGTGGTATTAGAGTCGTGCTATGCATAGATGCAGGTTGTGATCTAGTATACATAGAGATGTATGGGTGTTGCATAATATAATTAGGTAATAGATGAGTTCTATTACTAAAAATTATTTGTGCGGGTAGCAGATGAAATCTGTTACCCGATGTTCTTGTTGCTTCCCTTGAATTTGCATAATCCTGATCTTGACAGGATGGTGGAATCTCACAAAGTTCTGGCAATCCGCGATCCTTTCATGCTGCTCCTGAGTATGCTGATTGACAGATCAACGAAGTGCTAACAGTTCTTTGGGTTCCATCATAGTTAAAGAAAGATGGATGTTTCGCAGACGAAAGGGCAATGTAGATATGGTCTGCACGGGGGTCATGCGTATGACGAAGTTTAGTATGGGGTTCGAGATTTTATTATCTCGTGCTTCATACACCCCGCAAAGTTAATCTAGCGACTTGAATTATCATACTTGATGATGGACGTTGGTAGCTTCGGTTTGTTTCGAAACCTTAGAAGCCACGAAAAACAAGTTTTTGCATGAACCGATTAGAGGCATCTAACTTGGTTTTGCAGGCGGGTTTTGCATGTGCATGTGATGTGGTATAGCAGTGCTCATAATAATTTGATTATGTATGAGATGACTATATGATGTAAATTGATTAACATGACCTGCGTGTCATGATTCGGCATGATGGCTGGAGCCATATGATTGTCACTTTAATGACCTGCATGTCAACCTTAAGTAATGCACTTATTTTATTAGCTATAGAGATAGCAATATTATCTGGTGCATCGACAAGGTGGTGGCAATCTTTGTGAAGGTGAACACCGACGCGAATGTCGAAGACGAAAGAATGAAAGACTTCTCTGTCATAAAGGGCTATACCATATCATGCTATTATGAATTGCCTAAGATGTTTATCCCTTTGATGCACCCTTTTTTATTGCGCGGTAGTCGCTTTTTATTAGGGTGATCTCTCACTAAAATATCAAGTAGTTAGTGTTCTCCCAAGTGTAGCACCATCACGGCACCTATCTATTTGGGGTGCGCCATGGATGCATGGGTACGAACGATTAGAGAAGTGTGAGGCGGGTGAGGTCAGACCTCGCAGCAAGATCACTTGGTTGTCTTGACGTTCATCGCAGGATCATCCTGAGCTCAGAACACACGCATCGAAAGATGAGCAAGAGTCACATAGAGATGTGATCGGCAAGTTGGCCTACCGACTAAAGTTCCCGTTATGAGATGATGATTCTATGGTGATGAATTGAAGTCTGGATCTTGTATCACTCAAAATTAATTATGAGAGATATTGATTTGAGTGGGATCGCACTGTTGAATTAACATGTTTAATTCTCAGTGCAATTAATTATGAACATTGTCTAAGTGTTTCTTGCAAAATAGTTGTAGAATAATGGCTCACGTTTCCACCTTCCCTATTAAAATTGAATAGCTGTTAAATATCTGGTTAAAACTTTACGATTGGTAACGTAATGTGAGGATTGTCCTCAAAAGTGCCGAGAAGGACTTTGTCCTATCGCATGCTTTCCATATACTCCCGCTAATTGCAATGGATGATGAGACTCTTGTCCTTCGATCCAAAAGCTAGAATTCTGTTGTGGTCAAGTGCAATATGTTTGCTTCCATGAAACTCGAACTTCGAAAGTTTGGGATAGTTATGTGATATTCATGGAACTGGAAATTAATTTTCAGATACAAACAAAGGCTGAAAGATATGAAATATCCAAAGCAATGTTTGTTTGCAAATTATTAGTAAAGTGTTTACTATGCATTAGACTGATAAGAGAGGGATCCAGAAGAACGCATGTCATATGATATGAAGGTGAATAAAACAACAACTTAAAGAGAAAGGAAGTGTCCGAAGGGTGTTAATGAAACTTTCACGCCTAGGAAGTCCGGGGCTAACGCCACTCTTAAGTTGGGTGCTTCTTCTGAGAGTAGGAGAAATACTGAAAGTTAAACTGTTAGAAGTATAAAGGCAGAAAGAAAGATGACTGGAATGTCCATCTCATGTATGAATGTCATACAAGTTTTTGATGTATAGAAGGCTGGTCAAAGATATAGTTCTTGGGAATTATGGTTAAACAAGTTAATCACTAATTCTTGGGTATTGTGAGTTAATCACAAAGATACCCGCTCGATTGCATTCTGTTGCGAATCAATGTAAGAGCTACTATGGCCTAAAAAGACTAGCCAGGAATGAGGTTCTAATACGTGCTGGGAACATAGTAAAAGTTACTATACCTTCCATCGGTGTATTACCTGTGTATTTTCTTTCATAATTCATTTTAGAGTTTCTCACACTCTAGCCCTTTGCATAAGGTATCTTGCAAGAAGGTTGTTCATAAGAGAACTTTTCATGTTCAGTATTATGAATAAACATAAGGGCCATACTTTCATTATGAATGAGATGTATGTTATGAATAATGATATTAATATATTACCTCTGTGTTTACTTTCATAATTCATTTTAGAGTTTCTTACACTCTAGCCCATTGCACAATGTTTATTGCAAAAGGGTTATTCATAAAAGAACAATTGTTGTTCAGTATTATGAATAACATGAAGGGCCATGCTTCCATCCAAGATGGGATGTATGTTATGAATATTGATGGTAAATGATACATCCATAACACTGACGCTAAATGTCGCAAGACTATGAGAATACCACACATGTTTGGCACTGCATTTGGTCACATAGGAGAAACCCGCATGAAAAAATTCCATTATGATGGATTTTGAAGTCGTTTGGTTTTGAATCATCTGACACTTGCAACTTTCCTCCGAAAAGTGAAGTGACTGAAATACCGTTCACAGGCCATAAGGAACGAGCACCAAACTTATTGGTGATCATACATTTGATGTGTGTAGTTCAATAAATGTTGTTGCAAGTAGTGGATTTATATATCTTCAGAAATGACTCAAGTAGATATATGGATATTTGCTTGATGAGACATAAGTCTGGATCTTTTGAAATCATTCGAAAGGTTTTCAAAAATGAAGTAGAAGTTATTGTAACAAGGAAATTATGTTTCTACAATTTGATTGCAGAAAGGAATATCTGAGTTACAAGTTTAGAGAATGTCTAAAGAGTTGTGAAAAGAGTTTCATAACTTACACCTCCCGGAACACCACTATGAGTGGAATGTCTGTGAAGATGTAATCAAACCATTTATGACATGGTAAGATCAAAGATGACATAAATAAAATTTGCCATTATCACTTTTAAAGAGTAATGGTTTAGAGACTGCGGCTTTTACATTGAAAAGAGCTCCACCAGGACTGTTGAAATGACGGCATGGTATGGTATGCCCAACCATGTTATATCTTTTCTTAACATTTGGAATATGGGGCTTGTGTAAAAGGTTACAAACCTATTTCAAATCAGACAAGTGCTACTTTGTAAGTTATCCCAAGTCATTGGGTATTCCCACACCACTATACCGAGGCAAAGGATTTTGCCACAAAACAGTATGCTTTTAAAGAGAATAGTTGATACGTCTCCAACGTATCTATAATTTTTTATTGTTCCATGCTATTATATATTCTGTTTTGGATGTTTATGGGCTTTATTAAACACTTTTATATTATTTCTGGGACTAACCTATTAACCCAGAGCCCAATGCCAGTTTCTGTTTTTCCCTTGTTTCAGTGTTTCGCAGAAAAGGAATATCAAACGGAGTCCAAACGGAATGAAACCTTCGGGAGAGTTTTTTTGGAACGAAAGCAATCCAGGAGACTTGGAGTGCACGTCAGGGAAGCAACGAGGTGGCCACGAGGCAGGGAGGCGCACCTGCCCCCCCCCCCAGGGCGCGCCCCCCACCCTCATGGGCCCCTCGTGGCTCCCCTGACCGACTTCTTTCGCCTATATATATCCATATACCCTAAAAACATCGAAGAGCAGAAGAGATCGGGAGTTCCGCCGCCGCAAGCCTCTGTAGCCACCAAAAACCAATCGGGACCCTGTTCCGGCACCCTGCCGGAGGGGGGATCCCTCACCGGTGGCCATCTTCATCATCCTGGCGCTCTCCATGACGAGGAGGGAGTAGTTCACCCTCGGGGCAGAGGGTATGTACCAGTAGCTATGTGTTTGATCTCTCTCTTTCTCTCGTGTTCTCGAGATGGTACGATCTTGATGTATCGCGAGCTTTGCTATTATAGTTGGATCTTATGATGTTTCTCCCCCTCTACTCTCTTGTAATGGATTGAGTTTTCCCTTTGAAGTTATCTTATCAGATTGATTCTTCAAGGATTTGAGAACACTTGATGTATGTCTTGCATGTGCTTAACTGTGGTGACAATGGGATATCACGTGATTCACTTGATGTATGTTTTGGTGATCAACTTGCGGGTTTCGTGACCTCGTGAACTTATGCATAGGGGTTGGCACATGTTTTTGTCTTGACTCTCCGGTAGAAACTTTGGGGCACTCTTTGAAGTTCTTTGTGTTGGTTGAATAGATGAATCTGAGATTGTGTGATGCATATCGTATAATCATACCCACGGATACTTGAGGTGACATTGGAGTATCTAGGTGACATTAGGGTTTTGGTTGATTTGTGTCTTAAGGTGTTATTCTAGTACGAACTCTATGATAGATCGAACGGAAAGAATAGCTTCGTGTTATTTTACTACGGACTCTTGAATAGATCGATCAGAAAGAATAACTTTGAGGTGGTTTTGTACCCTACCATAATCTCTTCGTTTGTTCTCCGCTATTAGTGACTTTGGAGTGACTCTTTGTTGATGTTGAGGGATAGTTATACGATCCAATTATGTTATTATTGTTGAGAGAACTTGCACTAGTGAAAGTATGAACCCTAGGCCTTGTTTCCTAGCATTGCAATACCGTTTGTGCTCACTTTTATTACTTGTTACCTTGCTGTTTTTATATTTTCAGATTACAAAACCCTATATCTACCATCCATATTGCACTTGTATCACCATCTCTTCACCGAACTAGTGCAGCTATACAATTTACCATTGTATTGGGTGTGTTGGGGACACAAGAGACTCTTTGTTATTTGGTTGCAGGGTTGCTTGAGAGAGACCATCTTCATCCTATGCCTCCCACGGATTGATAAACCTTAGGTCATCCACTTGAGGGAAATTTGCTACTGTCCTACAAACCTCTGCACTTGGAGGCCCAACAACGTCTACAAGAAGAAGGTTGTGTAGTAGACATCAATAGTTCTTACAAAAGGGTGAGTGGGAGGACAGTGCAACTCGACGAGATAATAGGTATCTTCGTCATCAGGTCAAAGGAAAGGAACCTTGGAAGTGATTCCAGAGTTTCCTACTGCGATTGATAAGGAATCCTCTACATGATATGTATGGACTTCGGTCGAACTTGCAGCTGAACAACATAGGCAAAGCTCGTGCAAACCTCTTAGGTGCGCAAACGAGATATTGTTGTTAGACAACAGTATACCTACGATACATAAGGAATCGTTGATGGCCCCTGACTCCGGAATTGGCTAAATGCCAATATAATCCGAGATAGTTTCCATAAATGATTCAAGATTTAAATCTTGATCAACCCTCCGAAAGACTTGGAGTCTAACGGATTGTAATAGGACTATAAACTGATACGGATAAAAATGTTTTATCCATTAAGCTCGACTTGTTGCAATAACAAGTTCAAGGAGTTGACTACAATGAGATTGTCTCACTGTAGCAATGCTTAAAGTCGGCTCGGGTTAAACTAGCAATTAATACATATTTCAAAACGTGAGATATGAAACATGGATGACAAAAGAATTCCGATAATTGTGCTCAATTGCTAGAGGAAGAATGCATTAAAATGTTTGGCACTAAATCTTTGAATGATGAGCATGATTGCAATGTTGTTAGTATGCGTTCCTTGAATACCCATGATGCTAATGATATGCAAAGCCACAAGCTTGGGGATGCTACGTTTGATGAAGATGATATGTTTTGTCCCCCAATTTTTGATGAGCAAATTTATTATGATGATAGCATGCCTCCTATTTATGATGATTATATTGATGAAAGTGGGTTTGGAAGAGTGTTAACTTTAGGAAGTAATGATCCCACTATTTTGGAGAATGTTGAATCTTATTGTGATAATTATGAAAGTGGATTTGGAGAGGTCATGACTTTATTTAGTGATGAATCCACTATTTCGGAAGAGGTTCCAATTGATTATGAGAATAAAGTTGCTATCTATGATGTTTATTGTGATGGCATGTATGCTATAAAGATTAAAGATAACCATGAAACTTGTCATCATGATTTTAGTTTTCAAATGGATTATGCTTCACATGATAGTTATTTTGTTGAATTTGCTCCCACTAATATTCATGAGAAGAAGTTTGCTTATGTGGAGAGTAGTAAAATTTATATGCTTGTGCATCATGAAAATAATACTTTATGTGATGATTATATTGTTGAACTCATTCATGATGCTACTGAAAATTACTATGAGGGAGGAACATATGCTTGTAGGAATTGCAATAATATCAAGTTTCCTCTCTATGTGCTTCAAGTTTTGAAGTTATACTTGTTTTACCTTCCTATGCTAGTTGATTATTGTTCCCATAAATTGTTTGCTCACAAAAAATACCTATGCATAGGAAGTGGGTTATACTTAAATGTGCTAGTCATATTCTTCATGATGCTCTCTTTATGTTTCAATTCTTATCCTTTATGTGAGCATCATTGAAATCATCATGCCTAGCTAGGGGCGTTAAACGTTAGCGCTTGTTGGGAGGCAACCCAATTTTATTTTAGTTTCTTGCTTTTTGGTTCTGTTTAGGAATAAATAATCCATATAGCTTCTGTTTAGATGTGGTTTTGTGTTTTAATTAGTGTTTTTGCCAAGTTAAACCTATAGGATCTTCTTGGATGATAGTTATTTGATCTTGCTGAAAATTCCAGAAACTTTCTGTTCACGAAAACAATTGTTAAAAATTACCAGAACGTGATATGATAATGATTTCAATTGCAGCAGATAAATAAACAAATTATTTAGGTCGTCCTAGTTTGGTAGAATTTTTAGAGTTCCAGAAGTTTCCGTTAGTTACAGATTACTACAGACTGTTCTGTTTTTGACAGATTCTGTTTAGTGTGTGTTGTTTGCTTATCTTGATGAATCTATGGCTAGTAAAAGAGTTTATAAACCATAGAGAAGTTGGAATACAGTAAGTTTAACACCAATATAAATAAATAATGAGTTCATTACAGTACCATGAAGTGGTGTTTTGTTTTCTTTCGCTAACGGAGCTCACGAGATTTTCTGTTAAGTTTTGTGTTGTGAAGTTTTCAAGCTTTGGGTAAAGATTCGATGGACTATGGAATAAGGAGTGGCAAGAGCCTAAGCTTGGGGATGCCCAAGGCACCCCAAGGTAAATCCAAGGACACCAAAAAGCCAAAGCTTGGGGATGCCCCGGAAGGCATCCCCTCTTTCGTCCTCATCCATCGGTAACTTTACTTGGAGCTATATTTTTATTCACCACATGATATGTGTTTTGCTTGGAGCGTCATTTTATTTTCTTTTGTTTTGCTTGATGTTTCAATAAAATACCAAGACATGAAATTCTTAAATGTTAGAGAGCCTTCACATAGTTGCATAATTATTTAACTACTCATTGATCTTCACTTATATCTTTCGGAGTAGTTTGTTGTTTGCTCTAGTGCTTCACTTATATCTTTTAGAGCACGGCGGTGGATTTATTTTGAAGAAATAGATGAACTCTCATGCTTCACTTATATTATTTTGAGAGTCTTTAGAACAGCATGGTAATTTGCTTTGGTTATAAAATTAGTCCTAATATGATGGGCATCCAAGAGGGATATAATAAAAACTTTCATATAAGTGCATTGAATACTATGAGAAGTTTGATTCTTTATGATTGTTTTGAGATATGAAGATGGTGATATTAGAGTCATGCTAGTGAGTAGTTGTGAATTTGAGAAATACTTGTTCTAAAGTTTGTGATTCCCGTAGCATGCACGTATGGTGAACCGTTATGTGATGAAGTCGGAGCATCATTTATTTATTGATTGTCTTCCTTATGAGTGGCGGTCGGGGACGAGCGATGGTCTTTTCCTACCAATCTATCCCCCTAGGATCATGCGCGTAATACTTTGCTTTGATAACTTGTAGATTTTTGCAATAAGTATGTGAGTTCATTATGACTAATGTTGAGTCCATGGATTATACGCACTCTCACCCTTCCACCATTGCTAGCCTCTCTAAATACCGCGCACCTTTCGCCGGTATCATACACCCACCATATATATTCCTCAGAACAGACACCATACCTACCTATTATGGCATTTTCATAGCCATTCCGAGAAATATTGCCATGCAACTTTCCACCGTTCCGTTTATTATGACACGCTCCATCATTGTCATATTGCTTTGCATGATCATGTAGTTGACATTGTATTTGTGGCAAAGTCACCGTTCATAATTCTTTCATACATGTCACTCATGAGTCATTGCACATCCAGGTACACCGCCGGAGGCATTCATATAGAGTTATATTTTGTTCTAAGAATCGAGTTGTAATTCTTGAGTTGTAAGTAAATAAAAGTGTGATGATCATCATTATTAGAGCATTGTCCCAGTGAGGAAAGGATGATAGAGACTATGATTCCCCCACAAGTCGGGATGAGACTCCGGACTAAAAAAGGGGGGGCATAAAAAAAGAAAAGAGAAAAGGCCAAATAAAAAAATAAAAAATGAGAGAAAAAGAGAGAAGGGGCAATGCTACTATCCTTTTACCACACTTGTGCTTCAAAGTAGCACCATGATCTTCATGATAGAGAGTCTCCTATGTTGTCACTTCCATATACTAGTGGGAATTTTACATTATAGAACTTGGCTTGTATATTCCAATGATGGGCTTCCTCAAAATGCCCTAGGTCTTCGTGAGCAAGCGAGTTGTATGCACACCCACTTAGTTTCTTTTGTTGATCTTTCATACACTTATAGCTCTAGTGCATCCGTTGCATGGCAATCCCTACTCACTCACATTGATATCTATTGATGGGCATCTCCATAGCCCGTTGATACGCCTAGTTGATGTGAGACTATCTTCTCCTTTTTGTCTTCTCCACAACCACCATTCTATTCCACCTATAGTGCTATGTCCATGGCTCACGCTCATGTATTGCGTGAAGATTGAAAAAGTTTGAGAACATCAAAAGTATGAAATAATTGCTTGGCTTGTCATCGGGGTTGTGCATGATTTAAATATTTTGTGTGATGAAGATAGAGCATAGCCAGACTATATGATTTTGTAGGGATAGCTTGCTTTGGCCATGTTATTTTGAGAAGACATAATTGCTTTGCTAGTATGCTTGAAGTATTATTGTTTTCATGTCAATATTAAACTTTTGTTTTGAATCTTATGGATCTGAATATTCTTGCCACAATAAAGAAGATTACATTGATAAATATGTTAGGTAGCATTCCACATCAAAAATTCTGTTTTTATCATTTACCTACTCAAGGACGAGCAGGAATTAAGCTTGGGGATGCTGATACGTCTCGAACATATCTATAATTTTTGATTGTTCCATGCTATTATATATTCTGTTTTGGATGTTTATGGGCTTTATTAAACACTTTTATATTATTTTTGGGACTAACCTATTAACCCAGAGCCCAGTGCCAGTTTCTGTTTTTCCCTTGTTTCAGTGTTTCGCAGAAAAGGAATATCAAACGGAATGAAACCTTCGGGAGAGTTATTTTTGGAACGGAAGCAATCCAGGAGACTTGGAATGCACATCAGGGAAGCAACGAGGTGGCCACGAGGCAGGGAGGCGCGCCTGCCCCCCTGGGCGCGCCCCCCACCCTCGTGGGCCCCTCGTGCCTCCCCTGACCGACTTCTTTCGCCTATATATATCCATATACCCTAAAAACATCAAAGAGCATAAGAGATCGGGAGCTCCACCGCCGCAAGCCTCTATAGCCACAAAAAACCAATCGGGACCCTGTTCCGGCACCCTACCGGAGGGGGGATCCCTCACCGGTGGCCATCTTCATCATCTCGGCGCTCTCCATGACTAGGAGGGAGTAGTTCACCCTCAGGGCAGAGGGTATGTACCAGTAGCTATGTGTTTGATCTCTCTCTCTCTCGTGTTCTTGAGATGGTACGATCTTGATGTATCGCGAGCTTTGCTATTATAGTTGGATCTTATGATGTTTCTCCCCCTCTACTCTCTTGTAATGGATTGAGTTTTCCCTTTGAAGTTATCTTATCGGATTGAGTCTTCAAGGATTTGAGGACACTTGATGTATGTCTTGCATGTGCTTATTTGTGGTGACAATGGGATATCATGTGATTCACTTGATGTATGTTTTGGTGATCAACTTGCGGGTTCCGTGACCTCGTGAACTTATGCATAGGGGTTGGCACATGTTTTCGTCTTGACTCTCCGGTAGAAACTTTGGGGCACTCTTTGAAGTTCTTTGTGTTGGTTGAATAGATGAATCTGAGATTGTGTGATGCATATCATATAATCATACCCACGGATACTTGAGGAGACATTGGAGTATCTAGGTGACATTGGGGTTTTGGTTGATTTGTGTCTTAAGGTGTTATTCTAGTACGAACTCTATGATAGATCGAACGGAAAGAATAGCTTCGTGTTATTTACTACGGACTCTTGAATAGATCGATCAGAAAGAATAACTTTAAGGTGGTTTCATACCCTACCATAATCTCTTCGTTTGTTCTCCGCTATTAGTGACTTTGGAGTGACTCTTTGTTGCATGTTGAGGGATAGTTATATGATCCAATTATGTTATTATTGTTGAGAGAACTTGCACTAGTGAAAGTATGAACCCTAGGCCTTGTTTCCTAGCATTGCAATACCGTTTGTGCTCACTTTTATTACTTGTTACCTTGCTGTTTTTATATTTTCAGATTACAAAACCCTATATCTACCATCCATATTGCACTTGTATCACCATCTCTTCACCGAACTAGTGCAGCTATACAATTTACCATTGTATTGGGTGTGTTGGGGACACAAGAGACTCTTTGTTATTTGGTTGCAGGGTTGCTTGAGAGAGACCATCTTCATCCTACGCCTCCCACGGATTGATAAACCTTAGGTCATCCACTTGAGGGAAATTTGCTACTGTCCTACAAACCTCTGCACTTGGAGGCCCAACAACGTCTACAAGAAGAAGGTTGTGTAGTAGACATCAATAGTTCTTACAAAAGGGTGAGTGGGAGGACAGTGCAACTCGACGAGATAATAGGTATCTTCGTCATCAGGTCAAAGGAAAGGAACCTTGGAAGTGATTCCAGAGTTTCCTACTGCGATTGATACGGAATCCTCTACATGAGATGTATGGACTTCGGTCGAACTTGCAGCTGAACAACATAGGCAAAGCTCGTGCAAACCTCTTAGGTGCGCAAACGAGATATTGTTGTTAGACAACAGTATACCTACGATACATAAGGAATCGTTGATGGCCCCTGACTCCGGAATTGGCTAAATGCCAATATAATCCGAGATAGTTTCCATAAATGATTCAAGATTTAAATCTTGATCAACCCTCCGAAAGACTTGGAGTCTAACGGATTGTAATAGGACTATAAACTGATACGGATAAAAATGTTTTATCCATTAACCTCGACTTGTTGCAATAACAAGTTCAAGGAGTTGACTACAATGAGATTGTCTCACCGTAGCAATGCTTAAAGTCGGCTCGGGTTAAACTAGCAATTAATACATATTTCAAAACGTGAGATATGAAACATGGATGACAAAAGAATTTCCATGAAATGGAAATACAACCTAGGACTTGTATGTGATACAATGCAAAGTAATTTGTCGGTCCAGAGGATGCTAGTAAGTATGCTAGCTTCAGAGTTCCAGCACTGGACAGAAGAGAGCAAAATGGAGTTGGAATCTTCGTTTTTGATGGAATGGTCAAAGGGGTTTGACATCATCAATGGGTAATGAAGATGCTTGTGGTTTCAAGAAAGTAAGTGGGAGCATAATAATATTTCTGAAAACCTTGTAAGCTTGACACATTGTTAATTGGAAATAAATATCTTGACACGAATTAGGACTTCATTTGAAAATAGTTTTTCGATGAAGTACTTGGGCTAAATAGCCTTGATATTAGGCATAATGATCTATGGAGATAGATTTACCTAATAGGGCTGAACAAAAGTACATATTGACAAGATGCTAAAACCGTTTAGCACTAAGAATGACAAGGAGTGATTCTTGCCGAAGTCACATGGAAAGAGTTGTTGCAAGAATCAGTGTCCCAAAACACTAATGAGCAAAATACATGATGGAGATTCTACACACTCATGTGTTTGGATTAATCATGTATTCCATGGTATGTAAACAACCAGATATGTCCAATACTCCCAAGCTGTTGCGAGTATAGATACCAAAGTGATCAAAAATACTGATCATGGGACAACAGTGAAAAAAAAGGTCACTGAGTACTAAAGTAGCACCGATGACATGTTTTCTCGCAAGTGGAGATCATGAAGAGTTCGTTGTAAAAGGTTACATCGATACAGTATTCATCATTTCTCCATGCGATTTTTGATTTAAATTCAGGGTTTGTGTAACACACAATATGGTGGCGCAATTAGTTGGAAATTGTTCCAAACAAGTTACTGTGGCGAATTCTATAACAGAGGCGAAGTATGTTACCGCTTTAGAAGCGACAAACAAGATGTTGAATCATATAGTTCATTCATGAACTTAGTATGGTTCCAAGAAGGCTTTGGTCAATGGGACACTATTGCAGATAGTTGATCCATAGCTCGGTCAGAGGAATCGGGTTTCAACCAATGATTCACATATATACAAAGCCAAGTCGGCACAAAATATGAATTTTGTGAAAGCGTGAAAACGCGAGGATATGCAGAGATACACACGGAGTTGAAGTTGTCAGATCCGAAGGACATCAGGCTATACCACATGCGAAGCATTTTTTACACCAGTATGCCATATGTGTAAAGTGAATTAGCATTCACTAGATTATTGACTCTAGTGCAAGTGGGAGTCTGTAGGAGATATGCCCTAGAGGCAATAATAAATGCTATTATTTATCTCCATGTTCATAATTATGTTTATGTTTCATGCTATAACTGCAATGATTCTCGAGTCTGCAATATCCACGAGGCTCGGAGGGAAACTCATGTGCACGTGTGGTATACTAAACGGTAAAATGTATTCCTAGTCTTGCCTCTAAGACTGGCCCATATATTGCATGATGATCCTGTTTTCCTGATCATGGGCATGTCTATGCTGGCAATTTTGAGGGCACGATGTTGGTAGAATAGTTGTGTTGATCGACCCAAATTGATGTTATGCTATGAGATTCTTTTCGTCACAAGTTTATGGTTAATATCACAGAGATAGTTAATGTTTGCACAATTCCTTAGACCATGAGAGTATCAATCCTTCGTGCTTGCTTCGTGAACTTTGGGGTTTGTTAATCGTCATCCGTAACTGGGTGGCTATTACGGCGGCTTACGGGTTCACGGAAAAGTATGGAAAGTAACAAGATAGCTCAAGATTGGGATTTGCTCCTCCGACGATGGAGAGATATTCTCGGGCCCTCTCGGTGTTACGGTATCCATAATCGTCTGGCCAGACACCTTGTGATTTGATCACTGGGATGCCGGAACACGGAAACGAGAAAAGAGAACAAAACAGGTAACGAGGTAACTTGCATGGCGGACAAATTGTTCATCCGCGGGGATGCAATAAATCTCACCTCGGGTGTTTGTGACATATCGCGAAGCAAAAGAATAGCTCACTGTAACTGGAGGTTCACTCGAATATTTATTCGTGCGGGTATAGGGGTCAATATGGGTGTCCACGGCTCCGATGTTGATCATTGATCGGAAGGGGTTCCGGGTCATGTCTATACTTCACGGAACCTATAGGGTCACACGCTTAAGGGTCATCTATCTGCTGAATACTAGACAGGGAGTGTGAGAGAAATTCGCCGAAAAAGTTTTGGAGACAACGGAAGAGTTCCGGAGAGAGAATAGCGAAATAGTTTCGTAAAACCGAAAAGGTTGTTTCGGGGTATTCCATTAAGTCAAATTGGTTCCGGGACATGCCTGATAATTCTTGGAGGGTGCCAGAATTATTCTGGAAACTTCTGGGAATTTTTCGGGATGAAAACCGGAAATGTTCCGGAGCTGCCGGGACCGCTTCAGATGCTTTTCGCAGATGAAAATCACTAAACCGGAATTGTTCCGGAACACGTTGAAAATTATTTTAGTGGGTACTGGAAATGTTCTAAGCCCACATAAATATTTTCAGTTCGAACGGACGCTGAAAAATCTCGTCGTGAATAGTGAAAAGCACTGATTGGTTGCTTTTTGAGAAAATATCTAAAGGGGATCTTCCAAAAGATCTAGGGATGACATGGAAGGGTGGGAACCACTTTTTGGGGGGCCCCACAAGGGGTGGGACGTTCATGGGTGCAGCTCATCCATGGGGCCCCACTTGTCCCTTGTTTTCACTCTTTAGGTCCTTGGGAAGGACTGCATTTCATGTGGGTTTTGGGTTTTCTTGTAAAACCACCCTACCCCTTGGGTTTCCTATAAATAGAGGAGGTGAGGGCTGCCATCTCTTCACTCCTTTCTCTCATACAAATACCATGCATGATCTGGCTCTCTCTCTCCCTCCCAGCGAAATAGTTTCGTAGAGCCGAAAGGCTGTCTGGGTTCCGGCAGGAACTAGTTCTGGACGGCGAAGCCCTGCCGGATAGATGACACCGTATGTGTGCAACTCTGTAGGGAGATCGTAGTTTCGGTCTTAGTTCAAGAGTGCCTCCCGAAGGGCTGTCTGTGTGACTGTCCGAGTTTCAAAGGTCCTCCCGAAGGGCTGTCCGAGTGACCGTCCGAGTTTCGAAGGTCCTCCCAAAGGGTTGTTCGCGACACCGTCCGGGGGACTGTCCACCTCCCGGAGGGCTGTCCGAGGGGCAGATGAGGGTATACATCCTCGCGGTTGGGAGGTTGTAAATCCTAGCTGCGGGGATCTGCACCGCCGATCGTCATCGACTCTACTTCCCGCTGCGCTACGAGTCGGTAACGAAAAAGATCAAACCTTGTATGCAGTCTCCATAGTGGTCCTGGGCTGGTGCGTAAGTCGGAAAATTTTTGTTTTCTGCTACGTTTCCCTACACATTAGGCTGTGGTATTCCAGGTGGCGTGAGTTGCGAAACTATTCCACATTATTTCAAATGAAGACGAAACTCGTAACTCAAATATTCGCCTCTGCGATCAGATCGTAGAAACTTTATTTTCTTGTTACGATGATTTTCCACTTCACTCTGAAATTCTTTGAACTTTTCAAATGTTTTAGACTTATGTTTCATTAAGTAGATATACCCATATCTACTCAGATCATCTGTGAAGGTCAGAAAATAACGATACCCACCGCGAGCCTCAACACTCATTGGACCGCATACATCAGTATGTACTATTTCCAATAAGTCAGTGGCTCGCTCCATTGTTCCGGAGAACGGAGTCTTAGTCATCTTGCCCATGAGGCATGGTTCGCAAGCATCAAGTGATTCATAATCAAGTGATTCCAAAAGCCCATCTGCATGGAGTTTCTTCATGCGCTTTACACCAATATGACCTAAACGGCAGTGTCACAAATAAGTTGCACTGTCATTATTTACTTTGCATCTTTTGGCTTCAATATTATGAATATGTGTATCACTACGATCAAGGTTCAAACAAAAAAGACCACTCATCAAGGGTGCATGACCATAAAAGATATTACTCATATAAATAGAACAACCATTATTCTCTGATTTAAATGAATAACCATCTCGCATCAAACAAGATCCAGATATAATGTTCATGCTCAACGCTGGCACCAAATAACAATTATTCAGGTCTAAAACTAATCCCGAAGGCAGATGTAGAGGTAGCGTGCCTATGGCGATCACATCGACCTTGGAACCATTTCCGACGCGCATCGCCACCTCGTCCTTGGCCAATCTTCGTTTAATCCGTAGCCCCTGTTTCGAGTTGCAAATATGAGCAACAGAACCAGTATCAAATACACAGGCACTACTACGAGCATTAGTAAGGTACACATCAATAACATGTATATCAAATATACCTTTCACTTTGCCATCCTTCTTATCCGCTAAATACTTGGGGCGGTTCCGCTTCCAGTGACCAGTCCCTTTGCAGTAGAAACACTCAGTTTCAAGCTTAGGTCCAGACTTGGGCTTCTTCCCTTGAGCAGCAACTTGCTTGCTATTCTTCTTGAAGTTCCCCTTCTTCCCTTTGCCCTTTTTCTTGAAACTAGTGGTCTTGTTAACCATCAACACTTGATGCTCCTTCTTGATTTCTACCTCCACAGCCTTAAGCATCGCGAAGAGCTCGGGAATTGTCTTTTCCATCCCGTGCATGTTATAGTTCATCACGAAGCCTTTATAGCTTGGTGGCAGTGATTGAAGAACACTGTCAATGACACTATCATCAGGAAGATTAACTCCCAGCTGATTCAAGTGGTTATGGTACCCAGACATTCTGAGTATGTGTTCACTGGCAGAACTGTTTTCCTCCATCTTGCAGCTATAGAACTTGTTGGAGACTTCATATCTCTCAACTCGGGCATTTGCTTGAAATATTAACATCAACTCTCATATGCTCCATGACGTTCAAAACGTCTTTGAAGTCCCGATTCTAAGTCGTAAAGCATGGCACACTGAACTATCGAGTAGTCATCAGATTTAGCTTGCCAGACGTTCATAACGTCCGGAGTTGCTCCTGCAGCGGGACTTGCACCTAGCGGTGCTTCCAGGACGTAATTCTTCTGTGCAGCAATGAGGATAATCCTCAAGTTATGGACCCAGTCCGTGTAGTTGCTACCATCATCTTTCAACTTAGCTTTCTATAGGAACGCATTAAAATTCAAGGGAATGGTAGCACGGGCCATTGATCTACAACAAATAGATATGCAAAAACTATCAGGACTAAGTTCATGATAAATTAAAGTTCAATTAATCATATTACTTAAGAACTCCAAATTAGATAGATATCCCTCTAGTCATCTAAATGATCACGTGATCCATATCAACTAAACCATGTCCGATCATCACGTGAGATGGAGTAGTTTTCAATGGTGAACATCTCTATGTTGATCATATCTACTATGTGATTCACGTTCGACCTTTCGGTCTCAGTGTTCTGAGGCCATATCTGCATATGCTAGGCTCGTCAAGTTTAACCTGAGTATTCTGCTTGTGCAAAACTGTCTTACACCCGTTGTATGTGAACGTCGAGCTTATCACACCCGATCATCACGTGGTGTCTCAGCACGACGAACTGTAGCAACGGTGCATACTCAGGGAGAACACTTATACCTTGGAATTTAGTGAGGGATCATCTTATAATGCTACCGCCGTACTAAACAAAATAAGATGCATAAAAAGATAAACATCACATGCAATCAAAATATGTGACATGATATGGCCATCATCATCTTGTGCCTTTGATCTCCATCTCCAAAGCACCGTCATGATCTCCATCATCACTGGCTTGACACCTTGATCTCCATCGTAGCGTCGTTGTTGTCTCGCCAACTATTGCTTCTACAACTATCGCTACCGCATAGTGATAAAGTAAAGAAATTACATGGCGATTGCATTTCATACAATAAAGCGACAACCATAAGGCTCCTGCCAGTTGCTGATAACTTTTACAAAACATGATCATCTCATACAATAACGTATATCACATCATGTCTTGACCATATCACATCACAACATGCCCTGCAAAAACAAGTTAGACGTCCTCTACTTTGTTGTTGCAAGTTTTACGTGGCTGCTACGGGCTTCTAGCAAGAACCGTTCTTACCTACGCATCAAAACCACAACGATTTTTCGTCAAGTGTGCTGTTTTAACCTTCAACAAGGACCGGTCGTAGTCAAATTCGATTCAACTAAAGTTGGAGAAACACACACCCGCCAGCCACCTATGTGCAAAGCACGTCGGTAGAACCGGTCTCATGAACGTGGTAATGTAATGTTGGTCTGGGCCGCTTCATCCAACAAACCGCTGAATCAAAATAAGACGTTGGTGGTAAGAAGTATGACTATTATCACCCACAACTCTTTGTGTTCTACTCGTGCGTATCATCTACGCATAGACCTGGCTCGGATGCCACTGTTGGGGAACGTAGCATGCATTTTCAAAAAAATTCCTACAATCACGCAAGATCTATCTAGGAGATGCATAGCAACGAGAGGGGGAGAGTGTGTCTACGTACCCTCGTAAACCAAAAGCGGAAGCGTTAGGTTAACGCGGTTGATGTAGTCAAACGTCTACACGATCCAACCGATCTAGCACCGAACGTACGGCACCTCCGAGTTCAGCACACGTTCAGCTCGATGACGTCCCTCGAACTCTTGATCCAGCAGAGGGTCGAGGGAGAGTTTCGTCAGCATGATGGCGTGGTGACGGTGATGGTGATGTGATCCGCGCAGAGCTTCGCCTAAGCACTACGACGCTATGACCGGAGGAGTAAACTGTGGAGGGGGGCACCGCACACGGCTAAGAGAATAACTGATGTACTATGGGGTGCCCCCCTGCCCCCGTATATAAAGGAGGGGAGGAGGAGGCCAGCCACCAAGGGGGCGCGCCATGGGGGGAATCCTACTAGGACTCCCCTCCTAGTAGGATTCGCCCCCCCCCCCTCCTTTTTCCTTTCTCATCGGAGGGGGAAAAGGATGGAGAGGGAGAGGGAGAGGGAAAGGGGGTCGCGGCCCCTCCTCCTTGTCATATTCGGACTCCCTTGGAGGGGGGCGTGCGCCACCCCTTGCGGGCTCCCCTCTCTCTCCACTAAGGCCCATGTAGGCCCAATACTTCCCCGGGGAGTTCCGGTAACCCCTCGATACTTCAAAATATATCCGAGCCTTTCCGAAACCATTCCGGTGTCCGAATATCATCGTCCAATATATAAATCTTTACCTCTCGACCATTTCGAGACTCCTCGTCATGTCCGTGATCTTATCTGGGACTCTGAACAATCTTCAGTCACCAAAACACATAACTCATAATACAAATCGTCATCGAACGTTAAGCGTGCGGACCCTACGGGTTCGAGAACTATGTAGACATGACCGAGACACATCTCTGATCAATAACCAATAGCGAAACCTGGATGCTCATATTGGTTCCTGCATATTCTACGAAGATCTTTATCGGTCAAACCGCAATAACAACATACATTATTCCCTTTGTCGTCGGTATGTTACTTGCCCGAGATTCGACCGTCGGTATCTTCATACCTAGTTCAATCTCGTTACCGGCAAGTCTCTTTACTCGTTCTGTAATGCATCATCCCGTAACTAACTCATTAGTCACATTGCTTGCCAGGCTTATAGTGATGTGCATTACCGAGAGGGCCCAGAGATACCTCTCCGATACTCGGAGTGACAAATCCTAATCTTGATCTTTGCCAACCCAACAAACACCTTCGGAGACACCTGTAGAGCATCTTTATAATCACCCAGTTACGTTCCGACATTTGATAGCACACAAGGTGTTCCTCCGGTATTCGGGAGTTGCATAATATCATAGTCAGAGGAATATGTATAAGTCATGAAGAAAGCAATGGCAATAAAACTTAATGATCATTATGCTAAGCTAACGGATAGGTCTTGTCCATCACATCATTCTCTAATGATGTGATCCCGTTCATCAAATGACAACACATGTCTATGGTCAGGAAACTTTAACCATCTTTGATTAACGAGCTAGTCAAGTAGAGGCATACTAGGGACACTCCGTTTTATCTATGTATTCACACATGTACTAAGTTTCCGGTTAATAAAATTCTAGCATGAATAATAAACATTTTATCATGATATAAGGAAATATAAATAACTACTTTATTATTGCCTCTAGGGCATATTTCCTTCAACTTTCCCATGAGCAACTGCCACTCATCAGTGCACTATCCTAAGCATGAAAACATCTAAAAAGAGCAACAGCAAGTGCCACTCATCAATAGCACCCATGTGCACCCATGCAAATTTGGCAGCATCCTAAAATGGTCCTACTACATGCACGTATAACAATCTAAAGCATGCAACATAAACCCTAGCTTGAACATGTATAACAATCTAGAGCATGCAACATGAACATGATCCTAGCTTGAACATGAACATGAACATGCCATTTGCATGAACACAGATCCTAGCAAGACCCTACCATGAACACAGATCCTAGCAAAGCACACTAGCATTGGGGATTCTAGCATGAACACAGCTCCTACCATTAACACAGCACACTAGCAAAGCACACTAGAGCAGAAGAACATTATCCTAGGACACACACTGTAGCAAACAATAACAGATCGGTCCGATTGGATTCGATTCGGATCGCATCCAATCGGATCTAATCGAATCCTATCTAATCCTATCGAATCCACTAAGTACTAGCACATGCCTAAGAAATAAACCCCTAATCTACATCTACGAGCAAGCATTGGGGGGTTTGAATCACCGGAGCACGCGCAGTCGCAGCGAACCGAGGTCGGGGCTAATACCCCGGCGAGAAGGAGAGAGGTGGCGGAGCAGAGGAGGAGCCGGCCCTGGCTAGGGCCTGCGGCATCGGCACCGTGCTCATGGCCACGCCGGAGGTCGAGGAGGACGGCGCGCCGACGGGAGAAAACCCTTGGACGGGGGTCAAGAAAACCCCACCCGCCCAATGGGGTCCCAAGAAGCGGAGGCTCCGTGGACGGGGCCGGCGCTGAGCCCAGGACCACGAGGTCCGGAATCGGCGGCGGAGCAGGCACGACCGGCACCGCATTGGCCGGCGCTCGTGGTGGCCGGCAGCAGATGGGGGACGGCGCTCGCAGCGCCGATGCCAGGTCCCTGCCCGAGTTCTGCAGCCCGGCCACCCAGCGCTCCTGGATGCTGGCGATGCGCTGGTCGACGGGGGTCAGAGGACGGCACGATGGTGGGCGAGGCAGAGCCATCGGAGGAGAGGAGAGGGAGGGGCGGTGAGGCAGACAGGGAGCGGTGGGAACAGTGCGGGCGGGGCGGTGACAGGAGAGTGGGCAGAAGTTATGAGACGTCCCCTCCATCTCCTGCGATGCCCGAGGCTTGCAACCCCCTCGCATGCGTGGCCGCGCCAAGCCAGGCTCGCGAGAAACTGCCGATTCGGCAGTTTCCGCCGGGCCAGGCTCAGGCCTGCTTTAAGTTTCATGCGGGCCACAAAACGCATGCAGCCCAGGCAACCAAACAGGCCACGCACATCCGGCGCGGGCCTGGTTGGGCTGCATGCGGGCAACCAAACGCGCCCTTACCCATTGAGCAAGACATACATGTTAGAGGGAATAAAGAGGGAGGATTGGCGTAATGTGTTGG
>NC_057814.1:534425969-534450738 GCF_018294505.1 Triticum aestivum
TATATACACACACATACATGCGTGCGCTAAAGTAAGCGCGAGCGCAGATCTCTAATAATGCGCTCCGCCGCACACCGCTCGGCCAAGTCGCACATGCGTGCTGGCTTAATCGCTATTTTCTTCCACCTGCCAGTAAAGTGCTATGAAAAATATAGTAATAGTATTAATTTGGTTACTAGCTCACGCACAGGTTCTCGCCCAGCCACCGTTTAGGTTCTCTGTCGTAACATAAGTAGTACTTGTATGTATATGCATAGTAATGAAACATGGGAAATATAGTAATAGCATTAACTGGATTACTATCTAGCCACCGTCCGGTTAATAAATAATAAAAACTACTCCCTCCGTCTCATAATATAAAAGTGTTTTTGACACTACACTAGTATTAAAAACGCTCTTATATTATGGAACGGAGGGAGTAGATTGCTAGTCCGGTCACCATTTTCTTTTTTCTTATTTTAGAGACAAGCGTATTGAATGGTAATTAGTTTACGACGGCTATATATCTAGTAATTTGGATACTAGTTTACGATGGCATATCTTGTAGTAATAGTGTTACTATTGGGTTTAAGCCATCTGTTAGTAGCCCCAAAGTAACATCGACCACAAAAGTGATACATATTACTTAAACTGAGGTAGCCGAGAGCATAGGGTGGTGTAGCCGTGGTCGAGGTAGCCGTGTGAGGGACGCCGTGGTTGATGTCGAGTCGGGGTGGCCAGTGTCGAGGTAGTCGCCATGGACCGGGAAGAAGAAGCGGCGGCGGCGGCAACGGCTAGGTTAGGAGCGCAGCGGAGGTGCTTGAAGTGGGCGAGGAAGAACCTGATAGCGTGACGAAGACCGGCGTGGACGGTGGCGTCCCGCGTGCGGCGCGACGCATACCACACAGAAGTCAACGCGCGTGCACGGCGAAGTGGACCGCGTGCCACGATGCTACGGCCCAAAGGAACGACGCAGTGGTAGCGCGCGGGTCGGGGCGACGATGGGGAAGACCTCGGGGCGGCAGCACGGACCGCGTAAACCGATCTTAAATCGAAAAACCAAAAAAACGATCAAATCGATCAGCGAGAGAGAGATAAAAGCCGGGTCAAAAGATCGGGAGAAAAGACTCTTTAGGGCAGTCGGTCAACACAACCGACGGACGATCCCTAGGTAAGGGCGACGTGGCCCCTGACGGTGATCATGGAGACCGACCGCCCCGGGGGCAGCGTGGAGCGGAAGCGGCAGCTAGGGTTTGGATCAGTTAGGCTAATACCATGTGAGGAGAATAGAGAGGGAATTGATGAAAATTATAAATTGTTGTTGTATTGATTGAGCCTCGTGAACATATATGTCGAAGTATATAACCATCATGGAGTACACGACAAGCTAGAATAAGTTTTGGTCTATCCTATGTTTTTTAATAATTACCATACTCAACAGTACGTTGGTCATGTCGTAAGCTCACGAGTAGAACAACGTGGATATGAACTCAATGATCCTTCAACCTTTTTATTCTTGATAAAGAAAGCTTTTATTAACTCTTATGTGTCTGAATTTGACTGTTTCCACATTCTCTAATCAAATACAGTATATAAATAGATTCGTTCGGTGGGTCTGATCTCTGATGGATCAATATGTTCGTCTCGGCAATGACGACACACAGACATGATACAAAATACTCCACCTATGGTCAGGAAAATAAATATAGGTTGCATGTACCTGTCGAACGCCCTTCTTTTTCTTATTTTCGTTTTAAAATTTGGCTACTTTTTCTTCAGTATGATGTATGTGCTTGTCGCACTGACGTTGCTGCAAACATTGGATATGGACATATGGTAACAACGATGAATTGTAATTCCATGGCAGCATGACGTGCCTCGAGGTACGCCCGAGGAGGAGCTGCTTCCACAAAACGGAACTTGACTTGTTAAAAGTAGGTCATGTTTTTCGCCGTGTGACTTATGTTTCGGAAGTCAGTCAACGTTGCATATATTACTCCATACGAGGTGCATGTTTCTATAGTTAGCTAGATTGCTTCCATACGAGGAGGTGCATGTTTCTACCTGCTCAATGGACCTTCTTTTTCTTTATCTTTTCCAATTTGACCTTGTTTTCTTCAGCATTAGGTATGACCTAGTATTATGTATGGCATGAGGAAGTGGAGAGAGAGAGAGAGAGAGAGAACGCTTGCACTATATATTTGGCATGTTTGTTCTTTGGTACTTGCTTCATCAAAGATATCACAGCTGAGAGGAAGGTGTTTTGCTTCATTATGTTGCCATGCTTCCTTGTACTCTTTCTCCTCTTCATCATCCCTATGTTCAAGCCCTATGCCATTGGTGAAGATGGCTTTAGATACGGTGATGGCATCCCTTTGGGCATGCTCCGGCTTGATGGTGTGGCTTCTATCACAAGCGGAGCACTTATGCTGACCAACAGCGATCCTCAGAGGAGTGGACGGGCTTTCTCTAGGCGCTCATTTGGCTATATTACCTCTTTCTCGACAACCTTTGTGTTCCTCATCATCCCTCCGGATAGCAAGGATGGGGTGAGTGCGCATGGGCTTGCCTTTGCACTTTCATCCACGGTGGGATTTGTGTTCGACGCCCACCCGGGTCCGTACTTGGGCCTGACCAACATGAAGAGCCGTGGTAATGGCACAAATCAACTATTTGCTGTTGAGCTTGATACCATCAAGAATCCCCAATTTTCTGATATTGATGAAAACCATGTTGGGATTGATGTAAACAGCATGGTGTCTATCAATTCCCACACAGCTGGTTACTACGCATCAAATGGTATGTTCTCTCCCTTGAAGCTTGCTAGTGGTCAACCAATGCAAGTATGGGTGGATTATGATGGCACCTCACACAACCTTAGTGTCAGCTTAGCACCTTATTTAGAGCATAAGCCTCAACGTCCACTACTATCAAGCACTGTCAATCTTACATCTGTGTTGGCAAACAACTCATTCTATGTTGGGTTTTCATCTTCAACCGGCCTCCTTAAGTCTAGGCACTACATTATTGGTTGGAGTTTCAATACAACTGGGAAGGCTCAACCACTGAACTACACATCTTTGTCTCAAGTTATAGAAGATGTTAGGCCGAAACCACAGACTCGCTCGCATATCCCTAGGGCCATTATTGTACTGGTTGTCACAATATCAACAGTGATTGTGCTTCTTATTTGTGCTGTTCTTTATGCTCTTAGAAAGAAGGCAAGGAATAATTTTGAGTGGGAAATCGAGGTTGGTCCACCATCTTTCACATATAAAGAGCTAGTCAGTGCAACAAAAGGATTCAGTGATGCAATGCTACTAGGGGAGGGGGGATTTGGAAAGGTGTATAAAGGGATGCTACAAACCTCGAAACAAAATGTTGCAACCAAGCGAGTTTCACCAGAGTCCAGGCAGGGGATGAAGGAGTTCATATCTGAGATTATGATCCTTGGTCACCTCCGCCATCGCAACCTTGTTCAGTTGCTCGGCTATTCTCGTCATCGAAATGAGCTGCTTCTAGTTTATGATTACATGCCAAATGGTAGCCTTGATAGATTTTTGCACGGTCAAGATAGGCAAGACCTAGACTGGGTTTACAGATTTAACATTATCAAGGGCATCGCATCTGGTCTCTTCTACCTCCATTAGGATTGGGAGAAAGTTGTCATCCATCGAGACATCAAGACAAGCAACGTGCTACTCGACGGCGAAATGAATGCAAGACTTGGTGATTTCGGCCTTGCAAGGTTGCACAACCACGAAAATGGAACAGGAGCCCACGTCACAAACATTGCCGGCACACGAGGGTACATTGCTCCTGAGCTGGCCATGCTTGGGAGGGCAACCAAGGCGACTGATGTGTTTGCGTTTGGTGTGTTCATGTTGGAGGTTGCTTGCGGGAGGCATCCGATAGGAGTGAGCTATTCTGGTGAGCAGCTGTTACTAAAAGATTGTGTGCGCCATGCATGGGAACGCGATGCAATCCTTGCAACAGTAGACCCAAGACTGGAAGATTATATAACGGAGGAGGTGGAGTTAGTATTAAAGCTTGGCCTTCTATGCTCACACTCGATATCAAGTGCTAGGCCAAGCATGCGCCTAATTATGCAATACCTTGGAAAGGATGCGCTGCTCCCAGATTTCCCACCGAGTTTTCCAGGAAGAGATGAAGGCTTTGATCAATATATCAGTTCATCCAACTCTGTAGCCACGACCATGACTTATCTTTCAGGAGGAAGATGATCAATACAGTATTTTTTAGTGAAACCGAAAGATGTCATGTATGGTAACGGTGAAGTATGTTTACTGGTGGAATAATCTTGATACCTATGAATGCTCTGCTATTTCATATGAATGCTCTGCTATTTCTTGAGACTTAACTAGGATACGAGATCGCCCAGGTTGCTCCCGCACCTCCTCCCCGCCTCCCACTTCCCTCGCCGCCGCCGCCGGAGGGCGCCGCCGGGCGAAGCCCAGTTTGGCGTCGGCGGCGGCGGGGCTCTTATCCCTCCTCCCCTGGTGGCTACGGCGCGGGACGTGGCGAGCGGGCGTGGAGCGCGGCGCTCCCGCAGGGCGTTGCGGCGGCGTCTCGAATGGCCGGGCCTTGGGCGCGGTGGTGCGTGGACGCGGTGATGGCTGTGTGGCGAAGGTGGCAGGATGGGCTGGCGCGGCGTGATGGCGGGGTGGATGGTGCCAGTTCCGTCCGATCTGGCGCTTGGAGTCGCGGGTTGTGAGCAGCGAGGGCCGGTGTCCTCCATCGTGGCGGCGATGGCGTCAACATGATGGAGGCAGCACTGTGGTGGCGGTCCTTGTACTCTTGTCGCATCACGGCATTTATCTCCATGATCGATCCTCTTCGATTTGACTGTTGACGTGTTCCGGAACTACTGCCGGAGATCTTGCCCAAGGATATCTGGACCGGATAGTATCCGGTCGTGCACGTCCATATCAGCCTACGTGGCTCCAGGAGGGCGCGTCGCGAAGCTCTGTCGTTTGTCGACACCATGGAACATGTCGGCATCTCGATTTCCATGGCACAGACAGCAGCGGAGAAAATCTTGATGGCTAAGATCGGAGGATCAGTAAGGCGGATGGGGCCTTATAGGCGATGGAGTCAGCCAGATGTTTGATAACTTTCAGTAGCAGCAGTGTCAAGTGGGGGCAGCAGCACAGGAGAATTTCATTTTTGGTGATGCTCCTCGGGTGCCGAGTTGTGACTTTCAGGGTGAAAACTTAAGGTCTGTCCTTCATTGGATGTGCCTGGTAATTACCTTGTTGAAGGTATTGTTTTGAGAGCTCGGTCTTTCTCCAAGGTGAAAACCTATAATCTTGGATCGGGCGACGACGACGCTTGTGCACTGTTTCTCTCTTGAAGGCGTCGCTTTTGGAGGCCTTTTATGTTTTTCGGGTGCTGTCTTTGATGGTGGTTGTGTGCCGATGTTGAGAGGAGTTGATCACTTTGGCGCGGCCATTTTTTTCATTTCTTTCTTTTTTTTTCGGGTTGTGTGCATCCTAAATGTCTTTGTAACTTTTTGTTGGGATAGAGGTCGGGTCCCCTTAAAAAAAACTATGTACTACGTATGTTGCTGTATTGGAGGCAGAAGATGAAAACAGCGCTGCTGATGTAGTGATGTTTATATGTACGAATGTAGAGGTGTGGTTTGTCAGAAGATAAAAAAGATAAGATTCATCATCTGTATCGATCCCATGGCGCACAGCCAGAATGATTCTAGTCAATTAAAACCAGAGCTACCGGATGCTGCTACTTCTTCTACACAAAACAAACATACATGCTCAGATCAAGCTGCCGCTCCCGTGGCCATGGAAGGGCGTGCCCTGCCCCTGCCCCTGCCCCTGGGGTAACATAGCAGAGTACGCGTCACCGAACGGATTGGCCTGAGACCCAGAAGCACCGGCACCGGCATGCTGAAACGGCAGCGGCATCCCAAACATCTCCTGCTGCTGTTGCGCCATCATCGACATCTGCACGTCGGTCGGCGGCGCGACGCTCGTCGAGGCGGCGAACGGGTCCCCGGCGGGGTCCGCGTAGGTGGCCTGCGGCTGCTGCCTCCTCGCCGCGTCCTCGTACAAGCTGTCGAGCAGCAGGCCGTCGAAGCCCCCGGCCTGCAAGAAAGCATCAACGGCGGCAATGCAAGTGAGAACAGAGTTACAGAAATATGGGGGCAGTTCACATGGATCAATGGATGGTACTGCCGCACGGGGTTCTGCTCTTTGCGTAGTACCAGTTTCATCTCTGTCGATCGGTTGCTGATGTCGGTCCGTGCCGCGACCAACGCCAGCTCCCAGCCCGAAGATCCAGCCATGTCAACGGCAGCAGACGCAGACGCGTCGCTGCTACCACCTGAGCCACAGAGGAATGGAGCAGAGTGAGTCAGCGGCTGTTGAGCTGAATCCATGGGACGACGAGCAGGGAGGAGCTGGGAAGTGGAGCGAGGAAGATGAGAGCCCAGCTGCATGGAACATGCTTGTTACCTGGCGCTACAATGGCCAGGGCCAGTGCGTTGCTCTCCTCGAGCTCAGCGGCAGCAGAGCTCACCTCATGTAAACCCTGCACACACACACACCGGCAGATAACAGTTGGCTAAACATCAGGGCTGTATAATGCAATGACAGACATTGGCAGCTTACCAGTAAATCGAAATCGTCAGTGGTGGTGGTAGGTTGCGGTTCATCGTTGAGCTCAGGTGCAGAGTGGGGTTCCTCTTCGGGCTCCGGCATCGGTTCCTCCACTGCAGGTTCTTTGGTCGTGGCCTCGCGCGGCGGTTCAGGCGGTGGCTGTTCTTCTTGGTCTGCAGTAGGATCCAGCTGCCGATATTCCTACCAATTTGGTTCCAAAGCCAGTGAATTTCACCGGAATTCCAGAATTTTCAGTCGGTCCCGAAATAATTATGTTTCAGTAAAAGAAAAGATCAGGACACACGAATTCGCGGCCAGTATGAACTTGAATGTTAGCAGGATGTTAGTCAAGTTCAAACGACAATGTAACTGGCATTTTGTTCGTTTCAGTGGTAACTGAAGCTGAGAACCTTTTTTAGCTCATAAGCAGTAGGCACTTTTGAGATCAGAGAAAAGACTACTGAAATAATAGCTCCGGGAACTTCTCTGATGACTCACAATGGTCTTATTTGCAACGTGACATTTTTCAAAAATCTATTGAACCTTTCTTAAGCTTAATGACTCACAATGGTCTTATTTGCAACGTGGCCAGCTCTGGGAGCTTCTCTGATGTACTCTTCCATCGTCACAAGAAACGACGCCGGTGGCTGAAGAAAACAAAACACAGGGAAAATAAAATCATCTCAGCATCAAAACATACTCCTGAAGGAGTACTTCCTTGAACTGAAGTGAAACAAATGAAATGCTGAATTAAGTGAGTGTAGGTATCTGCCTCTCTGAGAACTGGAAACTGGAAGTTCCTGGCGAGTTCCAAACCCCTGCAGAGCTCGTAGAATTCAGACAGGCTCTTCGCCTAGCATTCCAAGCACCATCAATTCGCAAAAAACAGTTAATTCCACAGGGGAAAATGCAGAAGAAACGCTGGTCTCATAATAAGTACACGTACCAGAGTTCCTGTTCTTCTGTAGATGTCCTGGGCTTTGATCGCATCGAGCTTGCTCATGTCGAAGAACTGCGCAAGGCCGTCATCCGGTCAGAGCTCAACGATGGAGGAGAAGAGAAAATTTCAGAGATCGCAGGAAGACGCACCACGTCCACGAGGTTGATGATGCCATCGTTGACGGCGCAGTAGATCTTGAAGCTCTCCTTCAGCACCAGAGCTAAGGCGTACTGTATGAGGTAGTTCCCGAACGCCGCTCCTTCAGGCTGCAGTAAAATTTGGGCACGAATGTTTGCAGAAACTGTATGTGCAAAATGTGCAGTCAGTAACACGACGATGGTCTGAACCTCACCTGGCAGCCGACGAGCCGGAAGAGCAGCTGCTGCAGAGCGGGGAGCTGCTCGAGGAGGTCGTCCTTGCCGAGGCCCCTCGTCCTGCCCTGCGCCTTGGTGTGAGGCGTCTGCCCCTCCGCCGCCGGCGCCGGGGCTCTGAGCCGCTCCGCCTCCACGTCGTACCGCAGCACCGCGAAGCACTCGAGCCGCTCCTCGAGGAAGAGCGCGTAGGTGCGCACCCACGCGGAGCAGTCCCAGGCCAGGTGGCCCGAGTCGTCCTTGAAGCTGGACATCTGCAGCGCGTGGCCCCGGCGCCGCCCGTGGCTCAGCAGCTCCTCCCTGAACGCGCCGCCGTCGCCCTCCCGCAGCGCCCTGTGGATCACCACCAGCGCCTTCAGAGCCACCTGCGGGAGCACGATCCGTCCATCAATGCGAGTGTCCGGATTGTCAATGGCGTCGACGTCGTGGTGCCGGCGTGCGTACCACCCAGTTGCTGGTGTTGGAGAGGCGCCTGGCGAGCGCGTGGACGCAGTGGGAGACCTCCGTGCGCGACCGGGCGCTGACGATCTCTGCAGCGACGGCGACGACGCCCGCGGCGCAGGTGACTGGTCAGAACATACGTGTCGCGGGTATGCGGGGGACGATCGAGAGGAGAGAGAGGAGAGGCGATCTCACTGGCGAGGTGTCGGTCCTTGGGCGGCCGCTCGACGTGGCTGGTGGCCTTGACGACGGCGACGTCGAGATCCTTGAGGTGGTCGCGGCCGCTGTTGACCTTGGCGAGGCTGACGGTGGTGGAGTCCTTGATGGCGCCGCACGCCTTGCGCCAGCTCTTCTGCATCGAAGCCGTGCCCATCCCGCTGCCGATGCGCGGCCGGGCGGATACGTGTCGGCGGCTGGCCGGCGAGCGGCGAGCCGGCTTCTCTGTCCAATGTCCGATCCCCCGTCCCCGGGTGTCGCTGGCTTGGTCGTGCTCGAAGGAGTACGTCGTGGCGAGTCGTGCTGGTGCACTCGCGGTCGCGGGTGGACGGATTTTAATTCATTCTCGTGACGGGCCTGGCCCACCCCAGCAGTTCTGTGTGCGGGTGGATATTATTTGGGCCTACTTCTCACATGGGAGCTATCTCTCGCTCCCCTTGGCGTGGCTCTACTAGGCCGGCCCAGTAATGTAGCTGCAGGGCAAGTTTTTTCTCTCTGGGTTTTTATCTTTTTTACTGTTTCCACCGGTTATCTTCGTGTTTCTCTGGTTATCTTCGGTTTTATTTCTTTTTTCTTTGTTCCATAATTTTCCTTCAGATTTCATTTTATTTATTTTTTAGCACATATCTAAAAAAATTGTATATATAAGGAATATTTTTTATACATGTTTAACATTTTTAAAATAAATGGTTAACATTTTATAAATATTTTTTTGATCTCTATTTTTTTGTATGCATTGTAAATTTTTCGTATACAAATTAAACAATTTCGTATACACGTTTAACATTATTCATTTCACTTCTAATCTGATTGACAACACACACATATCTTCTCTAGAATGCCAACTCATTCCGCAAACAATAGTTTTCCATGTTCTAGCCCAGAAGAAATATACGGATGCAATTGCAAATATGAAGAACACAAAAGACCCGGTGCTCGTAACTTTCAAACTTGAGTCCAAGCCTTAGTATACCGATAACTCGCTGTCTGGTGATCATCCATTCTTTTTGGTCGAAAACCACCTCATATATTAATTAAATAAAGGAGTTATTACAATCGTTCATTCCAAAATTCACCATGTAGAGCGGAACATTGTTAGCAAGGGCACCATCCACTCTATTATCAAAGCTAAACTTCGCAATCTGACGGGCCATCACATTGGCCAAACGATTAATCTTGGAGATTTTAAAATTACATACTCATCTCACTTCCTTCTTATTCTGTTGGAATGAATAAGATACCATTTATCCAGGTCGTAGTAGCCGGAGAAGCTGCACCTACAAGCAACATGATATAGATCATGTAAAGAATATGGTTCATGTTACGAATTACAAATTGTTTATCATATGGTATATGGTTCGTTTCAATCACTGCCTTTATATGAAATCTAACATTTTATTGATTCAAGTTTTCTTCTACTTTGGAGATGTTCATGTTACTCCAAAAATCAACGGCAAATTTTTGCAATAATGCGGAGGAGGGCATCATCTTGTATATATAATTCCAACGGGCGCTTCATATAGTCGATAGAGTCCAAATAGTACTCGTTCATGGTTAGAGGGAAAGCAAAGATTAATTAACCATAGTTGATTACTTCTTAACAGTTTCACCAAGCCCATTGGATTCAAGTGAATTTCAACATCTAGTGGTTCTCACTAGTGATATCCAAAGCCACGATATCGAGTTTGGCAAGATTGGACATACTAAACTGCAAAACTAAATTGTAAAATATAAATGAAAGTAATAAAATAATGGAGTATATCTCTATTATTAAGAAGTGAGTTGGTGCATTCTCCTCATCTCCTCCGCAGGTTCCCCTACCTTGCCTTTTTCTTCTCCACGCCCCCTCCCCTTGTTTGGAATAATCTAAACCAAATCGTTACTTTCATTTCCTTGTCCTACTAATCAAATTTTACGAAAATCATGTCCTGCATTAACTCAGTCAAATAAAAACAAATCTTACTGAAGCCTCAAACCTTAGATAAATCTTTCATCGACTTCCCTGCCCATACCCAAATTAAATCAAATCTTACCAAAACCTAAACTAAATCAAGGCTTTTCTTGTATTCCCCTAGCCATACTCAAATCAAATCAAATATTACCAAAATCTAGAATATGGTGGGTGTAAAGGTACTACCTCCATTTCTTTATGTAAGGTGTATTATTTTCGGCATGGCGATCAAGGAACATAATTATAGATAATCAATGACGAAATTACACTTGGTCAATTAGTTGATTATCGGCAAATAAATCATTTAGCCTAGGAAGGAAGAGATGCACGCAATCGGGATAAAGATACTTTTCTTTTTTTTCTCTACAAGAAGATATTCATGCAATCAGATGAGAGATACTTTGCTTTTTCTGAAGGGTTAATTAGAAGAAATGCACCTTACATTGTGAAATTTTATCGGAAAACAAACACACCTCATATAAAGGAACAGAGGGAGGACTAATATAATATGTTATGCTCCCTCCGTTCCTTAATATAAGTTGTATTAGTTTTTCAAAAGTCAAACATTGTCTATGTTTGACCAACTTTATAGCAAAATCTATAGATATTTACAATACTGAATATGTAAAATATAAAAATATATTTCATGGTGAATCTAGTGACAATGATTTGGTTCTAGACATTGATATTTTTGTCTAAAAAATTGGTCAAAGTTAGAGAAGTTTTACTTTTTGAAAAAATAATACACCTTATATTTAGGAACGGATGGAGTAATATGTATGCCCCCGTTGCAATGCACGGACAATTAACTAGTAAATTAAAAAATGATCAAAATAGCATCTTATCATTTGAAATAGATGTGGTGAATAAAATGTTCTTTGATGATGTAATTGCACTTCGTGACGGTCTTGAGAGCATCGTGTTGATAACGTGTTATAGAGGGCGTGTGTGGGTCTAAGGCAAGAGCTAATCTAGCCTTGCTGGGCAAGGTTATGCGTTTCATATAGACAGAAAAAACTGACTTTTGATGGCTATTAAGTACTACACAATACACACCACAAAGTACAAAGAGAGAGTGGCGTTTTGGCACATGAAAGCATATGCTCCTGGGTTTTAAACAATTTTGAAATGTCATAAAATTCATAAAATCACTTTGGCACATGGGAGCATATGCTCCTGCCATCGAAAAATATACTGTATTTCAAAATGTCAAAAAAAATCCGAACACAAATTTGGCGTGCACATCTCATCACTGTATGTGCGCACGCCAAGTTTCATGAAAAACAGACATTTTATACGCATTGTATAAAAAAGACAAAAAAAGATGTGTCGTGAAAAGCCTTTTTAAACACTAAATTTTGTCCCTTTTGCATATGACATAAAAGTTGTCGGTTTTCCACGAAACAAGTTTGTATGCACATAAAATATTGAAATGTATGCGAGAATCATTTTGTCAGAATTTTATGACATTCTAAAATATGTTTAAAACACATTTTAAAATCCAGGAGCATATGCTCCCATGTGCCAAAACGCCACTCGGAAATTCACTTTAGCATATGGAAGCATATGCTCTTGCCATCAAAAAATATATTTCAAAATGTCAAAAAAAAATCGAACACAAATTTAACGCGCACATCTCAGCATTGTATGTGGGCACGTCCAAGTTTCGTGAACAATTATACATAGACCACAATATAAATTGAACTAGATTCGTTCTCCAACGGCGGGTGGCAGCGCTTCAGGCCGATCGGTCGGCGCAGCTTAACATCCGCCGCAACGCCGCGTTAGCTCGTCGACGAACTCATCGAAGCTCCGCTGCGATGACCCGCCGTGCGCCGCCGCGGCCTCAAGGGTCGCCCTCACCTTCTTCACCGCCTCCCCGAGGTCCTTCCCCTCTTTTCCGGACATCACGCGCTCGATCCTCGCCTTCACCTCGTCGGCAAACACAGCGCCACGATCCCCGATGGTCACGCCGACGCGCCACTCCCGCACGACGAGTCGCCGGTTGGTGATCTGATCGGTGAGCAGAGGGAAGCACAGCATGGGCACTCCCGCCCACACGCTCTCCAGCACAGAGTTCCACCCGCAGTGCGTCAGGAATCCACCCACCGCGGCGTGGGAGAGCACCTCCACCTGGCAGCACCACGGCACCACCAGCCCACGCCCGGCGGACGCCGCCGCGAACCCCTCGGGCAGCGGGTCCGGGTCGTCGGAGCTCACGATGCCCGGCCGCATCACCCACAGGAACCTCGCGCCGCTGGCCAGGACTCCCCCGGCGATCTCGCGCAGCTCCTGCTTGGTGACGTGCGCGTAGCTACCGAAGGAGATGTAGAGCACGGACCCCGGCGGCTGCGCGTCCAGCCAGTGGGAGCAGTCGGACTCGGCCCACATGGAGGTGGCGACGGCGCTGCGGGCGAAGCCGGCGGGGAGGATGGGGCCCACGGCGTAGAAGGGCTTCTCGGCGCGGAGCGCGGCGATGGTGGACGGCTCCAGCTCCTCCACGGTGTTGCAGAGGACGTAGTCGGCGCCGCGCGCCTGCTCGAACGCCTTGAAGATGATGCGGTGCACCACGCTGGTGGCGTCCGTCTCCTGGAGGTACGACATGAGCTCGTGCGGCTCGATCGCCGGCACGCCCGGGATGTACGTGATCGTGTCCTTCCGTGGCTCTGCAACACGTCCCAGAAAGGATCTTCAAAATCGATGCCATGGCAGACTATTTCGCCACGTTGAATTGAAACGTGAGCATACGTGTGGTGCTCACCGTTGCATCCGAAGTGGCCGTTTTCGGTGAGCAGGTGGACGTGGTAGTAGAGGTTGAAGATGAGCGCGGCCTCCGTCCAGAAGGACACGTACGGGATGCCGAGCTTCCTGGCCAGGGTCGCCGGCCACGAGAAGAAGGTGTCGGCGACGAGGCACGTGGCGGCCGGGTCGACGACGACGCGGCCGAGCAGCTCCTCGACGTGGCCGGAGAGCGCGTGGAGCAGCGAGCCGTGGAACTCGTCGTGGTGCAGCGACCGGTCGAACCCCAAGGGGAGGCCGTCGCTGACGAGCTCGCAGCGCACGTCCATCCCCGCCGAGCGCGCGCCGGCGAAGGCGTCGTGCCCGGCCGGGTCGACGCCGAGCGCGCGCGCCGTCTGGTCGTGCACGGCCTCCGTGGTGACCACCGTCACGGCGAAGCCCCGCGCCGCCAGCCGCAGCGCGAGGTGCGTCTCGGGGATGATGTGGCCCTGCATCGGGTACACCACCACCACCGCGTGCGGCTTGCCCTTGCGGCCGCCGCTCGCCGCCGCTACGCCGGCATCCTTTTGCGCCATGATCACCTAGCTAGCTAGCTAATTCCTCCGATTTTCTGCGAACCGACCGACACTCGCCTTTCAAGAGCGCAAGACCTGAGCACCGCCCGGGGACTAGCTCATTATCAAATTCTCTCTTCGCCGCCGGCCGGCATCCGATTCGATCGCTTGGCATGTGCAGTGTGCTTTTTCTACTGGCTACCGCTCTGAAGTAGTGGTGTTTGGTGCCGACGTTTAGTCAAAATTTGCTAATCTGGCGTTTCGATCTGTACGATCCACGGAGAAGGCACGTCCCTGCAGATTCGCTCCTTAACCGTGCTTAAACTCAGCTCAAAGGTAGGTCATGTGTGTAACCAAAGGGAAAAGGGTACAGCGAAAGTGGTTCTTCAAATATTCCCTCCCATGCGCATATCCGACAGCCAACCACATCATCCCCGAGACGCACCTCCTTCGCGCACATGTACGTACACAGCCCAAAAACCACCATTGCCCCAAAACAGTAACCACCCATCAATGGGAATTTTATAGTCATGGAGAAGCTCTTTGGCACTTGAATCTACCGTAGAGTTGTTCTTCCTGTCCTAGAACGATGGGACATGTTGATAGGTTATATCTATGAGCAGAGCATCCTTGAACAATATGATCTCACACTAGGTAACTCCTTCAAAATGTAGATGAGATGACTCTGAAGAGAAATGGTATAAGATGACACCTAGGTTCCATATTTGCCAAACACGGAAACAACACGCAGCCAACCTCTGGTAACATTTTATCTTATCCTGAAATCTAGAATCACTCGGCTGCTGGCAATAGGCAATTTAGTATCTCAACACCACCGGCATACTGGATACATATTTTTATATATATTTTTGTCTTTCCAAAGTGTTGGGCCGATCAGCAAATATGTTAAGAGTATTTACAACCGGACCCTTTACGACCGTCCCAAAGGGGAGACGGTGGTGCGGGCTCAAATAATAGCGCCGTGCTGCGCACCAATGGGTAGTGGAGACAGCGGCGCGAGGGGGCAGGTCAGCGACGATCGCCGGCAGCCAAGCGGGCGAAGGCAGTGGCGCGACTACACATGAAGTTTCACGCAGTTGGCTCTTGACAACATCATAGGGGAAGGTGTTTTTAGGGTGAGTTCAAAAAACATCGGGTATAGGAATAGGGAAACGTTTCTAATCACCCAACTGGTCACACACGAGCGTCCGCCGTCTCTTCCATGTGATGCGTGTCCTGCGTGGGCTCGGCTAGCATTATCTATAGCATTTTGCAACTGAGCTCTTGTTGCAATCTCCCGCGAGAACTTGTTTGTCGTAGGATATGGATCTATAGCATTACCTCCCGCCTCCCGTATTGCTCCCAAACTCCTTGTCATGTCGCGCCTCCCTGCGTTGTGCGCATCGCCGCCGCCGAACACTTGCCTGCAGCAAGCACACCGATGTGGACCACATGCAACATTCTACCTCTCTTTTCTGCAGGTCATCCATGTTGCAGAAGTCCTTCCGCAACATTATCTATGTTGCAAAAAGGTGGAATCGAAAGAAAAAAACCTGCAACACAATCTCTGTTGAATATTTCTGCAGAACGAGCTTTGTTGCAATAATAAGGGTAGGACTGGGCCGCTGGATGGACCAGATCTATGCTCTAAGTGCATCGCGTGCTCCTCTGTCCAAGTCTCCAACAACTGTTGCGCAAAATAGCGGTCTATCGCTCGATTTATCATTACAATCAGTGCATCATCGTCTCCAAGAAAGAATAGCCATCAGTGCGCAGCATCACTGTTTTAATTCTTAGGGGCGGAAACAAAAATGTATGCCAACTTTTGATTTGTTTGTGAATTCTAGTTAACACTACGCAGTATACGATATTGCCACCAATATGAAATCCTCACTTCCAGCTTTCCCCCAGAAAACAAGTCTTCACTTTCAGCTTTCCTCAAAGGAAAAATTTTCCCCTTCAAGCCTCCTTCGGTCAAAAGGCCGTCCGCAGCAGCGATGATGAACTTGCCAGGCTGAACCCACCATGGCTGTTGGTTGATGTATGCTGAACCTTGCAATGTTGGTTTAGTTTCATTCAGAAGCAGGGACATGTCTTCTAACTTATAGTTGTCCGCACCGAATCCGATCGGTCCGGACTGCTGTGCGCCGCGGCCTGTTGGCTGCACTCCTCGACAACCCTCGTCGGTGTCCTAGCCTTGAGCATCATCTCGGCATACTCCGCCTCAGGGTCCGACAGAGCCACAATCGCCCCGCCCGCCCCCACCGAGGCCTCCCCGTCATGCAGCACCACCGTCCTGATCACGATGTTCAGGTCGAACGTGCGGTTGTACGAGAAGAACCCGATCGACCCTGAGTAGATGCCCCTCGGGCTGCTCTCGAGTGCGTCGAGGATCTCCATCGACCTCACCTTTGGGGCGCCCGTCATCGAGCCTCCTGGAAAGGCGGCTTTGATGCAGTCGACGGGGCTTAGGTCAGGCTTCTTTGTCCCGCGGATGGTGCTCACCATGGTGTGGACTGACTTGTATGACTCGACGTCCATGAGGCGAGGAACGTGCACGCTTCCGGGCTCACAGACCTTGCCCAGGTCGTTTCTTAAGAGATCAACAATCATCAAGTTCTCAGCCTGATCCTTTTCACTGTTGAACAAATGCAGAACAAAAACAGTATCAGCACTGTGACACCCCAATTCAGAAGTTTGCAGGAATAATAATCGCCACATAAATAACAGTGATACTGAACAACCAGCAGGATAGGGATAGAAACATCAGCAAGCACGGCATTCATATAGTTAAGAGAGACCTCCAAGTACACAAGGGAAAACATATTAAATTATGATGATCTTTTTTACAATTATTGGCTGTAGCAACAAAAGAACTGCATATATTATCATATAATCATATCGTTTTCGATGATAGAACGGTGATATAGTCTGATGCATAAACTAAATAGTTTCGGCAGGTGTAGTTTGTTTCTCTGCAAGATTGTTGAGAAAACCTGATATTAAAGGTCATACAATTTACTTGTTTCCTTAGCACTCAAAAGGGAAATCGTTCACAAAGCAACTTAATCCAAAAGAAAAATTGTGAAACAACTTAGGTCTCATTTGGTTCACAGGAATTTTGTAGGAAAAAAAATCCGTTGGAGCCCTTTGGTTTGTAGGAATGAATTTCTATTCCTGTGAAGGATAGGAACCGAACCCCTTTACATTTGAAAGGAAAAAAAATATTAGCCTAGACTCAATGGAAAAATTCCTATCATATGCATCAAATATTCAAACGGCATCTCTTTCCCTATAGGAATTGAGATACATGACATCCCACTTCCTATTGTTTTCCTATTCCCATAATATTCCTATCCTATATGAATCAAAAGAGGCCTTATTCAGGAATCTTGTTGTAGTGATTATGAGTAGTGCATAAAAAGGAAATTGGTAAAAGGAAAAAACTAGGTCTCCCAATTGTAACCTCTCCAAAAGGACGCTTAAAAATATCAGCAAAATAAAAGAAGATGTATATTTCATATACTTGCCTGTATTTCAGTTGCAAACGTAGGCATTCATCTTCCTCGGGTGTTCTGCCACGTGCTATAGTACCTTTGATTGGTTTTGCCTCCAGAACTGCATTTTGATCTAGCCGCAGAAACCGTTCAGGAGAAGAGCAGCATATACTCAGGTTTTCTGAGGAGAAGTTAAGCCAGGCTGCATAGGGAGCTGGATTTTGCTTTCTCAATTGAAGGTACAGTTGAAGAGCATTTATATACTCTATCCCTCTCCTCATCCGAGTGGTCAGGCATAACTCGTAGCTTTCTCCGTCTCTGATATAATCCAGGCAACTTCGAACATCCTTAATGTATTGATCCTTTGATTTTTCTACGACAAAACTTTGCTTATTCACATTGGATGATCCAATGAGTGATTTTCCATTAATCGGTAGTCCTGGTGACATAGCAGCCATCCTGAGAAGCCTCTTCTCAGTCTCCAGCAACCATGAAGTATGTGTTGTATTATGGTGCATTCCATTTCCGTTACTTAAAGAATATTCGTCATATAATGACAGAATATATACATCACCATTGTTGTGATCGATTGCCACAAGGTTATCAGCAAAGAAAAAGCATGCATCAGGAGTACTTGATTTAGCTTTGTTAGATGATGCATCACATTCAACCTTAAGACCATACCTGGTTTCAAAGGAAAGCAATTGAGTCAGAGAAAAGCTAAGAGAACTTTGAAAAAATATACTATGGCACTTGATTAAAATGCAAAAGCACTAATGAAATCATGGAAGAAAAATATGAGAATGAGGACACATGATTGAGGCGATTCTTTGTGAAGCAAAAAACTATGAACATACTATCTTAAGAAGTAACCTAACTGCAGGCAGGAAAACAGTTAAATGCTAAGCATATGATGAAGCCATGATAACAAATCTACCTACCCTAGATATCCAACAAATCCACCATGGAAGTCAAATGGCAGCCCTTCAAAATCCTCTTCATTGTATTTAATGGACTGGATCTCCTGCAAAATGTGAATCATTGAGTAATTGGAGCTCACAAGCAAGATTCTGCTTTGCTGATAAGTTCAAGGGCTAGTCATAGTACATGAGCTTAATACCAAATCAACCATAGTGAGAATTCGTGAGTATATTAGGTGGAGAATACAAATGCTGTGGGTCAAAAAAAATGCTAATAATCAAATGCCTATAAATGGATTTGTTGACACGTCTCCAATATCAATCAAGCACTTACGTTCAGTTTCAGAAAAGAACACTTCTAGTTCCTTGATAATGTGTATGCAGCCTCACATTTGCTTAATTATTGTGATATGCGGTGCGAGCATTGGAACTAAATAACTTGGATACAGTGGCAGAATACAATATTGACATCACAAAAAATAATGTGAGGTTCATCAAGTGCACCATTTCAACTTATACCTTGTGAAGGAATTCCAAGAAGCCATCTTTGAGAGAGTTTTTCACAGCAGATCCATGAGCACCTCGAATAGTAATGGTTCCTCCACAGTTGGCCCTGGAAGAAATCCAGGATAACATGAACATTTAGGATACATGAAAATGCACCAAATATTTTTGCTTCTGTTTTGAGTGCCTTCCTACCTTTGATTGGAGAGGTGAAATGTCATTTGCTTCCACAAAGGTCCACCCTTACCACCCATAAATGAAAAGCGTGCCCTGTTCTGCAAGAAGCAATAGCTCAGAACGAAAATATGATGATCATTTAACCAAAAAAAACAGAGAGAAAAATGCATCGTCGATCGGGGAAGTTAATACATTTCCAATTTATCGACTTGACTGCAAACTGATTCCAACTTAATTCACGCAGATTAAGAAAAATATTACCCACATTTGTTCTGATCATTTCATCTCCTAAAGTGAAAGCAAGGTTCTTTTTGAAACAGGCTTGAGTTAGAAGAAATGTAAATGGATAAGTTTTATGCATCTTTTGTTGTTTATGCAGTAAATCTGCATGTAAAATGAGCATCTAATTAGTTGTAATAACATAAAAATCGTATCCTCGTCAAGCTCCACTTACATCAGAGATCAGATGAAATCACACAGTAAATTAACTGGATGATCAATCAAGAGTAAGCTGATTTGGCACCTGATCAACTGATGAGCTATCCAGCCAAAATGTATCTTCGGCATTTTGATGACCAAAAAGCTCCGAGAAAATGTCTTCAGAGCCATTTGTGCGGCTGAGGAAGTTATCAATCCTCTTCCATCTCAATCGTAGATATTTTTTCTTGATATTTCTCTCTGCAAGCATGTGAACCCCAACAGAATCGCCAAGCTCCAGTCCTTCAGTGTGTGACAAGCCCTTCGGGACATAATTGCATTGATCTGCAGAATTGACCTGGCGAACAATTAGAAAGTCAACTACGATGGAGTATGAAGGGTATGTGCAGGAAATATTTAGTCATGTATGGTACTTGAGGGCTTTCCAGTTTACCAATACTGTGAACCTTTCTTTCCTGAAACAACGATGATTGTGATCCAAAATCAGTTGTTATCCTCTTAAAGTTTTGAAAAATCTGTCTTCCATAATGTGTAGCAACACTCTCTGGATGGAACTGAAATAAAAGGCAATCAATTATAAGAAGAAATATCAATTTAAGAGGAAACATGAAACAGAAGTAGCCAGTATACCTGCACTCCATAATGAGGCATGCTGGAATGCTTGATGCCCATGACAATCTTGTGGCCGTCCGGCTTACTAGTATTGTTTATGGTAATTGGCACTTCACCATTGTTAATGCGCTCTGAAGGGTCAGTTATGGATAAGTTATTCAATGATCCCCAGAAGGGAGTATTATCAGGCTGATCACTATCAAGGAAAGATAGCATTTTGGGAGAAGCCGTCCATGCTATTGATACAAGATCCTCAGGCAGTGAGCTTGCTTCTATTACAAGTGAATGGTAGCGCACTACCTGAAAATAGCATCAGTAAGTACAATGCTTTTTGCAGCACAAGTGGAAAGTACAGACTGAAACACAAATGGTACAGGGTTTGGTAAATTCAGTGGTACACTAACCTTGAATCCAGAGTTTATACCTGATGGGATGTGATTAAAGAGGTAGCATCCATTATGCTCAATTTCACTGATTAAGGAAAGTTAAGTGTCAGGCCATGTGTTAACCGTAAGAGCAGCTAGAACTTGACGATCATGATAGGGATTTGCATTTATCAGAAAGCTGGAAGTATACATTAGCGCGAAGAAGAGTTCAACATCTTACCTAAGTCGCCCATGTATAGCTTCAGGAGCGTGAACAATCTTAGCGCCATGAACTAATCCCAAGGCCTGCAACAATCAAACACGGTATCATTTTCAGGCCATGACGACACCACACGGTCCATAACTTCCCTTCATAAACAAGTTTACAAGGACAAACATTATTGTTTCACCTGGTGGCCAAGGCAGACACCTAGAATGGGTATATCTCCGCACTCGCAAAGTATCCGCAGACATACACCTGAAAAAACAACACAAGTATATAACATCATTCTTTGACAGATACAAGCGTAGCAAGTAGCAAGTGAATTAGAATTGGTGCATAGCCCTCACCTATGTCGGTAGGACACGACGGAGATCCAGGGCCAGGCGAGATCACGATGTTGTCAAAGGCCCTCTTCTTGTACACCCAATTGTAAACATCCCTCCACGCCCACTCGTCGTTGCGCACCACCACAGGCGGCACTGCAGATTCAGGCGACCGGCCATAAGGACACCGTCCAGTAAAGCAGTAGGAAAGGGGTGATCTCTCTCAATCTACTAGTTCAGAACATCTCCAACAATCAATCGATTCAATTCAACAAATGGGCACTGCGGGAAGCTATAAGGAGACTACTCGTCGTCGGTCGCGGAGCTAGATTAAGGCAAAGATGAGAGTGTTCAGTGAGAGCGAGAGGGGAGCGGCCAAGCGGGGTTGGTGGGGTGGCTCACCGCCGTTGACGACGGAGAGCTCCTGGAAGATGTTGTAGGTGTAGCTGTCGTAGTTGTCGATGAGGAGCGTCCTCACCGGCGGCTCTTCCGGGCCCGGGCCCTCCTCCCCGCCGGCCCGCAACGCCGCGGGACGCCTGGCGCCGCCCCGGCACGGGGGGTGCTGCCACCGCGCGGAGGACGGCGGCGGCGGGGCCCACCTCGCCGTCGGCGGGGCGGGGAGGCGGAGCGCGGCCATCTCTATTCCTCGGCGGCACGGTGCGGCGAGATCAGAGGAGAGGAGGGAGGGAAAAGGAAGCGAGGAGAAAAGGCGGCTCGCTTTTCTGGGGCGGTGGTTCGCTGCTGGTGCGGAAATTGTTTATGAATGAAAATCTTTTGTGCTGCTCCGCCGATCGTCTTGGCGGCTGTGCCCCAGTGCCGTCCCCGTCTCCTCCGCCACCACCAGCCCCAGCGGCCCACTGCGGTCGGCGGGAGGTCATGGGCTGATGCTGGGTGGGGGTTGGTGATGGAAACAGCGACACCAAATTTTGCAAAATTTCAGAGCAGGGATTCAGAATTAGGACTCTTTGATTCAAAGAAATTCTACAGGAGTTTGGGAGGATTTTGTGAGATTTTATAGTAGTTTGATTCATAGGAATAGATTCCTTTTCCCCTCAAAAATAAAATCTTTGACCCAAATTTCTATGATTTTCTAACCTTATATAGGATTCAAAAAATGACATTCCAATCGTACGTTTCCCCTATCCCATGCATTTTAATAACGGAAATATTAACGCCCACACGTATGGGTGTCTGCATCTCGCCCACACGCATGGATCAACGTTCGTTTGTGTTTGCACGAATCTTGGCATATTTTGCCAGATTTTTTATGCCACGTAGGACGGGGCTGGTGTGTGGGTGTTGAAGAGTTCGCCCACACGCCCGCAGCACGCGGTTTGCCAGCTGTGCTGTGTGGGCATTCGCCCACACCGCCACCACCTAGTCCATGTGCGGGTGGGCGAACTGTTTTTGCCCACACGACACTCGTACGTTGCTGGGTGGCAACTGCAGTTACACGTACGTGGCAACTAGGTAAGCACACATGACAACTATGATTCGTTGCTAAACGGTAACTGCAGTTGCGCATATGTGGCAACCAGATAAACACACATGACAACTATGGTTGGACCACACGTGGCAAATAGGTAAACACACATGACAACTACTGTTTGACCATATGTGGCAAGTAGTTAATCACACACGGCAACTATTGTTTGATTACACGCACAACTAGCATAAATTATACATGGCAACTATAGTTAACCAAAACAGATAGAGTTGCCATGCTTTCACAACTGCAGTTGCCATCCCGGATAACTACATCTGCCATCTCGGATGGCAACTAAATCGTCATCCCGCGGGTACCTAACGTAGCCGCGCCAGGACGTGTGGGCATTTTTGCTTCGTGCCACACGCGCAGGGTGGAGATGAGTAGTACTTGTTGGGCGTGTGGCACGAAATAGCTGCGCCCACACGTATGGGCAATTATAATGTTCGCCCACACATAGCCAGTGTGGGCTGCCTCCTGCTCATGCCAAACACGGTGTATGGGCGAATGTTTAGTATGTCATACGTGTGGGCGTTATCGGCGTCCTTTAATAATCCTGCACTCAATAGATTTGGCACTGCAAGAATTGATAAAAATCTTAATTTGGGGAGGCATTTAAACTACAGATCAGATACGACTTATTAATCTTTTATTTTTCTCAGCAAGTGAATGTATCTAGTTTTGATTTGGAATTTGATGGCACAGCACATACACTATGTGATTGAAGATTCTGATGACACGGTAGATACAAAAAATACATGGTTCTTTGATTCAAAGGAATTTCACGGAAATTTTAGGGGATTCAAAATTATCCCTTTGGAGACCATTTGATTCACACAATAGAAATCCTTCGCAAAAATATTTCTTAGGGTCCCTCTTGTGCACTATCTTGGAGAAGAATTCCATCCACTCAGACATCTTGCTTTGTTTTTCCTATCATGTTCTCCAATCCTAGGATTCATACATAACATTCTAATCCTACTTTTTCATACATCTTGCTTTGCTTCTCTTGTGATTTTTTTTTTCGAGGGTACGCAAATTGTATACCTTAGCTTTATAGAAGGAGAGAAATAAGACATAACAACGTCAACCATTCGCTGCGGAGAACGAAGGTGACCAACTCCACACCCGGTTCGTACAAGGACAACCAAACACAACAACACGGCTACGACACAAGAAGCCTACCCAACACCGAGCCCCTTGCCGTGTCTCGGCCGACACTGAAGACCTCCGAAGAACAGCAACTCCAGCTTCCTTGGAGTAGCCAGCGACGACCGTACATGGCGCCGAAGGAGAAAGATCTGGGTAGCGGTGAACACCGGAGGAGCGCATCATGGGACCTCGAGTCTCCCAGCACAATGCTCCCAACAGAGTAACAACCTCAAAGACGTTGCCATCATGCCGATCTTATGAATCAAGGCTTTCGCCCCGGAGACAGCTGCCAATACGAGGTCGCGAGGAAGATGGCGTCGCACTCGGCGAAGCCTCCAGGAAGGTGAATGACACCCGCAGGTGCCATCAACGCCGGTCCGGCCACAACCGAACAAGATTTTCATCCGTAGCTCTGCACATCTCCAAGTCTCCAAGATCCCGGCCAGTCCCGATCAGATGCCTCGCACCGCCGTCACCGCAACAACTTGCCATCGAAGCCCCCCTCACTGCCGAGGGAACACGCCTAAAGCCATCACCTTCAACATCGACTAGGAGCCGCAGCAACCACCGAGCGGTGCAAAGCCAGTTCCGCCACGGTCGCCTTCACCCACGCCAGGGGACTGCCACCAGAATGAATCTGACCCGCACCTCCGACCACCCTCCGGCACCCACACCGCCAAGGCATCGCCGCACGCCTCACACGGCAGCAACCAAACGCCCGCTGCCCGCCAAGACCCTTCCTGGCAAGGCCTCGCAGCGCCGCCGCCGCCATGGCTGCGCTCGCACCGCCGCCGCCGCCAGTGCCGGTGCACCACCTACATCCTCCATCCTGCTACGCTCCACGCAAGGATCCAGAGACAACCGCCGCACTCCCTGCCGTGAGCACCCCAAGGACGCCGGCCAGCGCTGAAGACGCACCCGATTCGGGCCGAAAACGGATCAACCCGCTCGGATCTGGCCATCCACGAACTCCTTCGCGGCGAGGAGCACCAACCCGCAGCTGGCCTGCGCCCTCCACAGCGTCGCGCCGCCGCGCCGCCTCGCACCACCTCCCGCCAGCGCGCATCCATCCGCCGCGTCGGCCACCGAGATTCGACGCCAGGCTGAAGAAGCGGTCCCGCCGGCCTGCGCCCGCGACGCACCGCCACCAGACCGCCGCGACGCCCTACACCACCTCCCGCCAGCGCACATCCATCTGCCGCGCCGGCCACCGAGATCCGCCGCCAGGCCGAAGAGGCGGTCC